>NW_027503739.1:0-26770 GCF_021521415.1 Bidens hawaiensis
ATTGGCTATTTTAAATGACGTGCATGCGTTTGTGAGGAGTTGTGATCGTTGACAGCGTGTCGCAACATCTCGTCTCGAAATGAAAAGCCCCAAAATGCTATTCAGGTTTGTGATTTTTTCGATGTGTGGGCCATTGATTTCATAGGACCGTTTCCATCTTCACGCGGGAAACAGTACATACTCGTGGCCATTGATTATGTGTTAAAGTGGGTTGAGGCCAAGGAATTACCCACGAATGATGCCCTAGTTGTGGTCCTATTTCATATGTGTCTTTTTTTCCTCGTTTTGGTCTCCCAAAAGCCTTGATCAGTGATCGAGGTACTCACTTCTGCAATGCGCGGATGAAGAAGGCGTTGCAGCGCTATGGGGTCACCCATCGGCTTGCGGACCGCCTACCACCCATCGGCATTCTTGAGAAAACAGTTGGTTCGAATCATCAGGATTGTCACACAAATTGGATGACGCTTCATAGGCCTTCATACAGCCTACAAAACACCGACCGGTTCCACACCGTTGCATAGTGATTTATGGGAAAGCATGTCATCTTCCTGTTGAGTTGGAGCACCGTGTCCTCATGGGCCATCCAAAAGGTTAATCTGATATATCTGTTGCGGAAGGAACTCGTTTCCACCAGCTGGCATGAGTTAGAGGAGTGCAGGATCACACGTACGTGCGGTCGTTAAGTATAAGGAGCGGACAAAGGAAATGCAAGATAGAATTTTGTTGAGTGTAATTTGGTATAATTCAGAGGGTAATACCTTCTTAGAGATCGAGATGTGATAAGATGTAAATTCGTCCTAATAGCCTTTGCATGCTAGGATTAGAATTGTGCGAAAGGCGGTTCGGTTCTTGTCGGGTTTGGGTTTGTGAGCAGTTATATGATCTAGTTTGTGTTAATCTAAATTGTTCCTCTATCCTTGGTTGTGTAGTATTAATATTCATTAGGTTCAAGTGTCGGTGAGTCCGAGAGGAGAGTCGAGATTAGAACACCTTAGTAATCGTTCCGTTTGTTTTTAGAATCATTTAAGTGTAAGTTAGGGTGTTAGTGAGACCAAGAGGTGATCTAGCTTGCTTGAGCGAACCTTAGTTGTGTCATCTTTAGATACCGGTGTCATGAGATCATTCAATCCGTTTGCACGTTAGATCTTCAATTTCATTCTTATCTAGGTAGACGTTTTCTCCATTGTCAGTCACAACCTCGTTAAGTTTCGTTAAGTGTTTCAGTTAAGTCCAGTTAATATTTAGTCAAAGTAATTTAGGTCAAGTAGTTTAATTATCATAAAGCAATTGGAAATATTATTCTTAGGAAGGTCCTTGTCTAGGGTTTAGTATTCAAAAGCGTTTTCACGTGTCCTTGTGTTCGATACTTCGACTTCTTATCTCTATGCTACTTGCGATCGCTACACTTTCCAGTTGTGTGTGGTGTTATTAGGTATTTCCGTGTTAAAATTAAAGCTTATTTGTGAGTCACATAGAAAGAAGAACTCATTAGACACACATCACCTAGTGACTTTTTCAACGTTGTCTATACTTGACAAGTAATCTTCCAACACATGGGATGTGAACTCACCCTTGTTAATTCGTGTGGTTTTAAGTTTCTTGCCCATTCATTTTCCACCATTTTCATGAAATCAATGAGTAAGCCCGCAACTTGATCTTTTGCCTTTATCGTGAAAACCCACATATAGCGGGTGTAATCGTTAAAAACAAGTAAGATTTACCGATTTCCACGTGTATTTCGTGAGTAATCGTGCCACAAATGTCAACATAAATGAGCTCGAGCGGTACCTTTGCATGATAATTGAATTTCTTTCGCGATATCCGATCTTGTTTATTTCCTAGAATACATGCATCACAAATTTGCATCGGGTGTACAATTCTTGGCACTCCATCCGGGAGTTTCGAGAGACCCCGAAGCGCATTGAAATTCAAGTGACCTAATCGAGCATGTCATATCCATGCATGATTATGTAAATTAACTTGTTGGCAAACCGGAGAAACAACCTTTACATAAATTTTATAAACTGAGATAAAAGAACGCGGTACCTTGATTAGAAGCCTTCCATTTTGTTGGAATGTCCATAAGATACTATTTGGGATCCCGATCTTGTAACCTCCTTCGTCTAATTACCCGAGACTTATAATATTATTTTTAAGAGAAGGAATAAAATAAATGTTACTCAACTGCTCAAGGCTCACTGTTCTTCCCATTTGCCCTTCTACTACTATTGTGCCCCGACTTCGAAAATAACACAAGAACCGTCACCGAAACTTACTTTACCGGTCCTATTGCGATCAGTGTTGGAAAACCATTCCGATTTCCTGTAATGTGGTTACTCGCCCCGTTATCAGGAATCCATGTGTTTTTATCACATAGGGTTGAAGCATATTGCTTCCAGTCAACCCGACCTTCTTTTAGAAAAACTACATTTTCCTTACTCCGAGTTACCATCATCATCCTTAGAACCGCTCCGCCATCTTGACTAAGGTTAAATTGATTGTTATTCTCCTTCATTTGGTTAAGACATGATGTATCAAAGTGTCATAGTTAATCCACCGATAACATTCAATCTTTGACCGATCCTTCTTTACCCGGGGTTCATTCTTTTCCCAATCCATAACCTTACTTTTCTTGTTTTCTTTTGACTTGATTCGGTTCCCATCTTTCCCTTCCCATGACACCTTTCTTGATTGCTTTTAGCTTTCCATTCTTCATATGTATATAGGGGTTGTTCTTTCTTACCGGACAAGGGTTTGTCTTCACTCCAGATCGTTCCTCAAACGCTTTTAGGCATCCAACGGCTTCATGGAACGTCATGGTCTTTATATCAGAAAACTTAACAATCGTTATATACCAAGATTGCTTGTTTGGAAGCTATTTGGCCAATTTTGGTCGAGAAGTCATCAATGGAGTTCGTTCGTTTCATCTTGAGTACATCGAACTCATGTCTAAGAGACTCAATACGTTCTTCTCGAACCTTATTAACCCAACAAAATGGGTTTTCAATGCATCCCAAATATCTTAAGTGGTGGAAAAGTGAGCCACTTGCATCCCCAAAACCTCCGGCATGGCTTGATAAAGATACACAATCCCCAACCCGTCTATCTTCGAGTCGACCACCGTTCTTGTTCTTGGTTCGATAGCCTCTAATAACCTTTGAATCCTGAAGATGGCCTTAATCTTTACCGTCCAAATCGTATAATTAGTGGACACAAGAATCGGGAACTGAATCGATATGGAACTTGGTTCTTTGAGAAAGCTGACTTGATTACTTGGGCCGTCTCCTATCCTTTTTCTTATTCTTTGGTATTTCAAACTAAACCATGACTCAACCTTCTTCTTGAAACAAAATCTTGATCCTCTTTCAAAATCTTGACCGCCTTAAAAATTGAGGTCTCTCGCTTAGCAAAACTACCTTTTGAGTGTGTTCAAAGACAAATATTTTCTTGTTTTCTTTCGTAGGAACCAAATTCCATAGAACCACAACCGGATGCAATTCTTGAATTTTTCACAAGAAAAAAAAATTACAAACAAAGAAGAATACTCTTTTTTTGGTAGCCTATGTACACAATTCACAATGAAAAGTCAATATACTTTGACTTCTCCTAATTAAGAGAATAAGTGATAAAACCTTCCTGACTACTTTTTTCTTTTGGCCGAAAAAATAGAGAACCCCAATTTAACATGACCGGGGTTGTTCATGACTAGTTTAACATTGAAGAAACCAACTTAGATTTCTTGAAATCAACCGTCTTGCCTTTTTTTCTTTGTTTGCCGGAGACTAGCTAGCCGCAAACCTTGCCGGAAATCGTAGGAACCAACCGCAAGATATTTCTTTCTGGTTGCCGATCTTGATCTTCAATCGATCTTAGAACCCGTCGTAGAGGTCTTGAAACCGGATATGATTGCCTTCCTCGCCAGACTCGTGGTCAATCATCACTGGAACTTGTTGATCTATACTTAGGCTCAGATGCCAATTGATGACAATAAGATTTTCAAGTCTAAACCTTTATTGTATTGATTATTACTGTTATTAGTGATTATTTGATTACAAATAACCCCTAATTATAATCATACAATACCTTTCTAGATAGGAGAAGGAGAAAAAATAACTCAAAACCCCCTTGATTTGTAAGTACGACAACTAGATCCCCACACTTACGCAAAATTACACTAACAGAGTCCACAACCGGAAGTAGACCGCGAATAACTTGTTATCTGTATTGAAATTTATCTCAAATAATTAACACATTTCAACACAAATAGGAAGTTAAATACCCATGGATGTAAAAAAAAAGCTTACATTGAGATAATGGAGGAGTGATGTTGCCGCCCGCTTGAGAATTGAGGATAATTGGTTAATGGCGGAGGTGATTAAACATGACAGAATCATGAGAGTTTGTAAGACAGAGAACATAATCGTAGAAACTCATGTGTGTGTGTGTGTGTGAGAGAGAGAGAGAGAGAGAGTACCAACAGGGACGGCTTGAGCTTGAATCTAGAATACGTAAATGAGAAAGGATACCAGAGTTGGGTATCTATTGTTGATCAGTTATTCATGTAAGTAATATAAAACATGATAAATATTAAACCTATAAACCTGTTACAGCATGGAGAATAGTAATCGCAGCAGAGTATGAGATAGTTGACATGTTTGTCATCTTGGTCGAGTTCCCCTTTAGGATGTATAGTTAAGGATGGTGTTAGGGTTTTTGAGAGGAACCCGGTTTTATGAGAGAGAAGGCACACAAAATTGTTATGTGTGTGTGATTAGGTTATGATGTTAATGTTTATCTCTCTATATATACACCCAAGGGGAAACCCTTTATTAGTTAATTATAGGTAATATGGTCCATCAACAATTACCAAACTAATATATAATAAGGTTTACTAATATTTTGATCTATTATAATATAAATGATTATAATGGCAATATATAAATATATATTGTTATATATTATTCTGACATCTATATTCACAAGAATTTGAATCAGCCCACCGTCACCAACCGATGTTGTCTTCCCCGTGGAATCTCACCTCTACAGGCAAAGTTTCGCAAACAGAAGGGTTTGGGTTTGTGCATTGATTAGAGATTTGAGAGGAATTCAAGAGTGAAGTTCAAACGTGGCAACAAATGAAACTAATGTCAGCTTACGTGCTGTAAAGCAAAGATAAGTGGCGACATATAGAACTAATGTGAGATTACAGCATATATAACATGGTGTACAACAGTTGTATGCGCTAATGAGAATGAATAGTGATTCCTAGACACAAACCAAGTTTATGATTTAGTATATATATTAATTTTGTTAAATTTTAAAATAATCCTTATTTTAGTTTCGTACAATTGTTTTAACATTTAATATATTATGCGACATTAGTTTTTATAGAATTCCCTTTGTAGGTATCCATATAACCAGATCTAACAAGAAGTTATCGGATCTAACGTTTTGAGTGATCCAAAATCACCCTAACCGAATATGAATCAAAACCGAACATTATATAATGAGAGAACCCGAAAACCTATTCTTCAACTCCTTACGGAATTCAGTAAATGGAATCCCTTTATATAATGAGGAGGGATTCCGTAGGCTTCCAGTGGACCTACAAGTCAAATTACCATGAAGCCCAAGTCCATAACATAGTATGTACCCTTGCACTTCTGTCCAATGACAAACCATAATTATAAATCATCTATAATCAAAATAATGACAATTATAAATCGTCTATAATTAAAATAATGACATAATAAATAGAACGATGTTTAGATATCTAAGGGACGTAAAAATGACACCAACAAACTTCTCCTTGAACTCAGCTCGATAGTCTTCAACATTAACTCCAATGTTAGCATCTTTTCAATAAAGTCACTTCACAATCTTCTATAACATCAGTATCATATTGCTCAGCCAGATGATTAGCTTTAGTTTTAAATGGTGCAATTTGTTGAGGAAATATGTTTGTTCGTCATTCTCATCGCCTCGTTATATGTTGTTGTCATTATTGTGATTATCGGAGTAGTGTGACCATCAGAATAATCCTCCTGAACAACAAATCCCATAAGAATTGAGTTGAGTTGAGTCATCATCATAATTATATCATTGACAGTTCTTGCTAGAAGCATTCAAGAGAGGTGGAGAATTGTCATTAGATTTCGCGACTTTGCGATTGCTGGAGCTGGTGTAGGAAAAGTGGTTCACTTTTAAATAAGATAATAATAAAAATATAATAATGATACTCTCGTTAATCGTGGGAAATTCACTTAGTACAATACCGTTTACAAAAGTACATAAAAAGAATATAAAATGCAAATTTATATACCGAAATGATTCAATTCATATCTTACTAGGAGTGCTTCCATAAGGTTTCTTCTAGCATCCATGTCACGAGTCTTCATCGCTTGAGTCTTCAACAAATGTTTATTCAAAACAACAATTCGTTTATTAAAATTGGGTAACGGTTTTGGTTGAGGATCGTGTTAGACACGGGACCCTTAAAACAGATTCCGTGCCTACTCTCAAGCGCGTCTGTTTCCCAGGGTACAACAACCGGAACAGTATGTGTACTGCCGGAGATGGCCACGAACCCGAGGAAGTCACCGGCTATATTGGTGTTTATCAAGATGTAGGAAAATTTGTTGAAGTTGTTTGACTTATGTATAGAAAGTGCTACTCTCTAAATTTTGTCATGAGTGTGTGTAAGTGACTCCAAAATAGTTTCTAAGTGTTTTTACAACATGAACCAACAAGTTCATTATATACTTACACAAAATGAGAAATACTCAACCAAAATTAATATGTCATAAACAATAAAATTAATTTAGTCATAGACAAGATAATTAATCTTGTAATAAACTTGAAATTAATTATTGTAATTAACATGGTTAAATACTTTTAATTAGATTTAAGTGGTGAATCAAAACCATCATATTTATTCGTGACATGAGTTGAAACAGACTATTTTACCAGGTCCAAACAACTGTTCGCAACAGTCCGTTATGCAGGCGCGGCACTCATGCGCTCCTACGTGGGACACGACGTCAAAGATAAATCCAATTTTCTCTTCTTTAGTTATTCCAACCATACAACTTCGAGCATTGATATTCATTCATCTAAGCTCCGTTTTGGACACTCAAATCAATATTTATACAACACATATATAAATATATTATTCATGTCCAAATTTAGTGAAAAACCCATTTTCACTAATAAATTTCCAACAATCCCCACATGAATGGAGATCAATCAAAACACACAAAATTTCCAATGAAAACCTCGACAGTTGAGTATTGCAGGATAGGTAGGTGTTACCCTTTGAACCTTCCTTTGTGAAGCATACTTAGCCTCCTAGCGGTTTGTAGACGCGATGTCTTTGAACAGACCCCCATTTGTGGAAACGACAATATGCTTCACACAATACTCTTCTTAGCTGGGCACATCCCCTCACTGTCGTGTCCGTTATGGTCATGGAATACTAGCCTGGTTCTGTGAAAGCTCTAGGAACTGCGCACCCCACAGTTTCATTCGAAGCGACCCCACTTCTCTTTCACATAGGTGATTTTATCTCAAATCATTAAAAACATTAAGGTTAACACGATTTACACAAAATCATCAACCATACATTATGCTTAACCTCACAACATGTCACCGTTGTTAATAGGAATTGACTAGGAAGTAATTTAACTCCCTTTTTTTTGAGGATATACATATATATATATAAACATATATATTAGCTTGTATGTAAACATATACATTAGCGATGCCCCCACAGTGACTACCCTTCGGTTATATGATTAAGTTGTACTATTGAACTTAGCTCTTGGGATCTCCAGTCTGCTAAGTTAGGTTTCCCTCATACTTCTTTTTCCCACGGGCTTTAGTCCCATTCCACAATTTCATCTCTCGTCAACCCTCGGGTTGTTGGATCCAAAATATTATCTATTACTTTGTCAAGTCATTTGTAGATAATTTCAGTTTGAGATGAGTTGTTATGATGTATTCTTAACTTATAAGTTAATTTTCCTATATTCAAGCTTCTATGACTATAACAACAGGTATCACCTTGAACCTTGTTATAATAAATATTATGTTTTAGGCGAACACGTGTTTGAAATATCTATTTGGATCACCAAATTCTTATTGCCAAACATTAGCAATCAAATATATGCCCAATATTAAAATGCAAGTTACTCCCACATTTAAGTGTTATTGGATAGCTTCCAAATGGGGTAATGAAAGGTTCTCCCTTTCTACGTGTTTGAGAATGTTCTCATACAACCAATTTTACATCCCAAAGGCCCAAAGGGTCGGTTCTTAAATGTCTCATCCCCCCACATTTCTTGCCATTTGAACTACTATTTGTATAACCTTACTTATGACAACAAATGTTTATAACGACATTTAGATACCCGTGATTTGAACAAGAGTTGCCTCATTGTATCAGTGAGTTCATCAATGTTTATTTTGGTACTCAATAGCTTTTGAGTTGACCAACCAACATATGTCATTGTCATAAGTTTGTCATCAAACCAATGAGTTTAATGCCCTTCCTTATAATGAATGAAAGTATCTTTCAACTTTCTCTACACACGAATTCGTTGTGTGTCCATATATACGTTTTGAATATATAAAGTTAATTAGTCTTCGGGGAGTACCATAATTAACTAAGTAATAGTCTAACATGCTTTAGACTACAATACTTTAGCATGTGAACAGAAGATGCATCATTCTGATCCTTCACAGCCTCAAGGTATAACATCATATACCTTGTTCACATTTACTTAGACACACCACAAACTTCAATGTTTAGAAAAAATCTCTAGATTATTTCATGTTACAAAACATGACTTTGTTATTCAGTTCAAGAACACAACTCTTTTTCCCTTGATCTTCAAGGCTTCAGCATTTGACTTATGTGGACTTACACATAAGTCTTAATCCAAGTCAATTTTGGTGAAGACCTTGTTTTCTTGAAACCATATATTAGGATACTCTCCCAAAATGAAGGACACGTCCTCCACATAGTTCAAACAAAATTGATAGTGGTAGAAGCATCTACGAGTCCATCATTAGTAAAACTCTTATAACAAATCTTGAACGATTTATTATAAATGTTAATAATAATAATAACATATATTTCTTTCATATGTTGTAATCAAATTAGAATTCACACTTTGTGAAATTCTCATGTTGATACTCTCAACTTTTAATGATATATTTCATTCTTGTGTATATCCTTTCAATACACGTATAGTATTTATCATGATACTCTCACGATTTAATCGTTTGATATCTTGTTTCATCTTGAAACTCCAAACTTAAACAATGACAAAACTAGTCCAAAACTATAAAGTTGTTTACATGAAAAACTACTCACAAGTAGTTGAACAATTAATTATGTTCACAACATTAACAAATTGTGTTAACAAAATAATTTACTCGAGACTAGCTAATATATGGTTCAAGATGTGCTAATTATCTTTCTAGCAACGAACCAATATTAATTGCAAAAGACGTGTTTTATTCGTTCAAGTCATATCTTAAGTTTGCAATCGTTTTAATAATAAACTTTATGAGTTTTATATTTTGATAACCAATCAAGACCATAAACTCCAAAATATATTTATTAAATATAACATTTTCTAACCCACTCGTTAGAAAATTAAAACGATTACAAATCGTTTGTTCACCAAATATAGTTTTATCACACTAATCCGATTCTAACACGCTCGTTAGAAAAATAAACGATTGCACATCGTTTAAGTAGATGGTTTATAAGATAAAACGATTCTAATACACTCATTAGAAACAAATGTTTACTAAACGATAAAATGTTGGTTCTTATTAACATAAGCCATTCCTAACTTCTGGTTAGAAATAACCAATTTTACAACGTTTTTAAAACTTGCGATTCTTATGAACCACTTCTAAGACACTTCTTAGAAAATAAAAAGAATATACTTGTTTATAAAGCTTATTAATTTATAAGATTTAAAGCGGTTCTAAGACGCTCCTTAGAAATAAGCAATTATAAAAAAACGTTTTAGAGGTTATGATTTATAAATACAAAATCGGTTCTAAGACGCTCCTTAGAAATAAACGGTAAAAACCGTTATAAAGCTTAGTAGTTTATACGAATAACACCATTTCTAACACGCTCATTAGAAGGTATAAACCATCAATTCGCCAAAAAATCTTTTTTTTTTCGCACACTGCGAAATACCTACTTCGCAAACAACAAAACCCTACCTCGCATCCCACCTTGTATGTTTATAAATACATATGGTTTTACTAAACCAACATTTTCTAATACGCTCATTAGAAAATATAAACATTTCAAACCCAATAAGACCAGAATTATTACGCTAAATAATATATATTCTAACACGCTCGTTAGATGAAAAATGATTATAAAAACCATTTTAAATTAAAAACCCAACGGTTTTCCAAATCGTTTCAATATATTGTGATTCTCTTCACACAAATATATATGCAACAAAATGAGCACTTTTGTTCATCTCATCTATCACCCACTTGAAACTTATTTTCCATATTAAGTTTTGTACTAAACAAAATCAACATGGATTTTATGAGTCAAAATAAAACCGTCATTTTATTAATGACATGTTTAGTGTCAAGTTCAATAACAAACTCCCATATTAATTCATGAGAGGAAATTGTCAAAAATATTATACGATTTGTAACGGTATTCGGATTTAATATTGTACTCCAATATAAATAAATCTGTTATCTTTTGGACTAATCAAATTATTTCCCTAAATATTTATAAGATTTTATAGGGAAAAAAATCCAATTAACATTTTAAACTTTCGTGAACCAAAAATCCTTATCAATAGGTTTTAAGATTGAACCGTCAATCTTCACGAAATCTTGTTTTAAGATTGTAGGAAAAATGGTTCACTTTTAAATAAGATAATAATAAAAATATAATAATGATACTCTCGTTAATCGTAGGAAATTCACTTAGTAAATACCGTTTCCAAGAGTACATAAAAAGAATATAAAATGCAAATTTATATACCGAAATAATTCAATTAATATCTTACTAGGAGTTCTTCCATAAGGTTTCTTCTAGCATCCATGTCACGAGTCTTCATCGCTTGAGTTTTCAACAAATGTTTCTTCAAAACAACAATTCATTTATTGAAATTGGGTAATGGTTTTGGTTGAGGATCGTGTTAGACACGGGGCCCTTAAAACATATTACGTGCCTACTCTCAAGCGCGTCTGTTTCCCAGGGTACAACAACCGGAACAGTATGTGTACTGCCGGAGATGGCCACGAACCCAAGGAAGTCACCGGCTATATTGGTGTTTATCAAGATGTAGGAAAATTTGTTGAAGTTGTTTGACATAAGTATAGAAAGTGCTACTCTCTAAATTTTGTCATGAGTGTGTGTAAGTGACTCCAAAATAGTTTCTAAGTGTTGTTACAACATGAACCAACAAGTTCATTATATACTTACACAAAATGAGAAATACTCAACCAAAATTAATATGTCATAAACAATAAAATTAATCTAGTCATAAACACGATAATTAATCTTATAATAAACATTAATTATTGTAATTAACATGGTTAAGTACTTTTAATTAGATTTAAGTGGTGAATCAAAACCATCATATTTATTCATGACATGAGTTGTAACAGACTATTTGACTAGGTCCAAACAACTGTTCGCAACAGTCCGTTATGCAGGCGCGACACTCATGCGCTCCTACGTGGGACACGACGTAAAAGATAAATCCAATTTTCTCTTCTTTGATTATTCCAACCATACAACTTCGATCATTGATATTCATTCATTTAAGCTCCATTTTGGAAACTCACATTAATATTTATACAGCACATATATAAATATATTATTCATGTTCAAAGTTAGTGAAAAACCCATTTTCACTAATAATTTTTTCCAACAACTGGTAGGAAAAATCTTGGTGTACTCATCACTATGTCGAACAAAATTTGCATACGAACAAAAACAAAGCTCACACAATCCTATCTCTTCAATTATTGCCCATTGTTTTACCTTGTGTTACCAAGTTTTAAACATTTTAAAATGTGTGAAACATCCAAAAACAAAGCATATATAAACTAGGTTGTTTATGAATAACATTAACAAATCCTTGGGTCTTAATTGTACTATGCATAACCTGTTAGACATGATTAAGTAGCTTCATAGACTAGGTGCTAGGAAACCAATAAAAAATTGAACCATGAACCTTAAATTAAAACCTCTTAGGTATTAGTTGGGCAATTAAAAAAATGATTTAGAACCCTAAAAAATCTTTTATATATATATATATATATATATATAGCAATGTTAAAATAAGAAGTAAAACTATCCTAAAAAGTGTAAGAAGTGTTTTTTACCCTTAAAAAAATAAAACACACCGAACTAAAAACACACTAACAATATCCACCATCATATAATCACATCCAACGCCAGATATTATTTCTCACACTTCTTACAAATAACTCACTTCTTATTCTAACCCCACCCTATATATATATATATATATATATATATATATATATATATATATATATATATATATATATATATATATATATATATATATATATATATATATATAAACGAAACCACTAAAAGCTCTTTGGTCGCTCGGCACCACTCACAAGCCATCAGATTTATCATTTGTAAATGGAGGTCTCTCATGCATTTGATTTAAATTCATGAGTATTGGTCTCACCAAACCTATATAGCCCTTAAACGAGTTAACATATTATTAAATTAAATTAATCTCATAAAAGATTTGACATGAAAATGATATGAAATAGTGTTTGAATATAATATGATTTTTTTAAAAAGGATACTCCCTCCGTCCCATTATAAGTGTTTAAGTTTGAAAAACAAAAAGTTTAAGGTGGTTTGAATTATTACTTTTTTTTCTTATCAAATTACAATAATGACTTTGAAAAGTGGGTCCATCAATAAAGTTTATTAATGTTAGTTGTGTGTTTAAGGATAAACTTGGAAATTGACTAATAAAGTTTGAAAGTTGACACTTATAATGGGACAAATATAAAAGGAAATGTGGAAATTTATAATGGGACGGAGGGAGTATTATTTATAATTAAGAAAACATTTGTTTTTTGAAAAAAAAAAGAATATGCGGATCATGAGTCTCACCAAACCCAAATAGCATCTAAACGAGTTATGAAATCTCATTTATTTGTTAAACTCTATATTCATCAAACCATAATATAATTTTTCAATATGGATTTAGTTACATTAGTGATTTTTATACTTTTAATTTTAACTTAAATTAAACGTTTCACAAAACTATATCCAAATTATAATAAAATAACATAAACAAACAAATATAAAAATTAAGAAGAAGATTTATTCAATGTATCATCTAAAAATGAGCATAGCCTAACACAAATGGATCAAAATAGGTTCTAGTATTATTAAGTTCCTTACAATATTTAAAATTAAAATTCAAAAAAATATATTCACGACTAGTTTTTATCCCCCGTATTACGGGGGTTGTTTTATATTGTTTGTTCTAATATTTATTTATTTTTTAATTTATATTTTTTATTGTATGAAAGTTAATAATATACTTATGGTTTGATGATAAATTATTTCACAAATAAATGAGACGTTATAACCCGGTTTAAAAGCTATATGGTTTTGATGAGACCCAAGACCCGTTTATTTTTTTTACTATGAAATTGGTTTTTTAATTATAAATAATATTTATGAAAGTTAATAATATACTTATGGTTTGATGAGACCCAAGACCCGTTTATCTTTTTTACTATCAAATTGGTTTATTAATTTAAATAATATATATATATATATCTTTTTTAAAATAAATAAGATATTATTTTTTTATTATATCATATTTTATAGGATTGTTACATAAATAATGTGGTGAGAATAATTTTTTAATTTAATAAGATGTTATAACCCGTTTAAGGAATATCTGGGTTTGGTAAGACCGATACCCATGAATTCGGGTCAAATGAATGAGAAGCCTCCATTTAAAAATCAAGCAAATTTGGTGACTCCAAAAAAGTGGGAAGCGACCACATCGCGATACGTAGGATTTTTATGTTTTCGTTTATATATATTATAGATATTAAAGAAAAATGTAAAACAACCTCCGTAATATGGGGAATAAATGCTTTATTCTCACGAAGATCAGAAAATCGAATTTCGAGGTTGTATGTTGCAAGGTTCGAAATCGAGCAATGCTTGAAAGTGGTAGCAATGAAGATTGTCTTTGATTGCAAACGATGACGACCAAACATTTGGGATTGCAGAAGACGGCGACATCGATTTAGGATATAAGGTGTTTAAAGATGGACATCGTATGTGTAGAGAAGAGAGTTATGCAAAACCTAAAAATTGGGTTATAACCCGTGGCTATCTTGGTAACATAAACGGGTCAAAACCAGGTTAAATCAATGAGAGCTCGTCATTTATAAATGAAGCAATTTGATGGTCCCATAACAAGTGGAGAGCGACCGAAGCGCGACACGTAAAGAAACACGTACGTTGTGTCAATCAGGTTACCATAGCGGCACAACTTGCAATACTCTACCAAGAGACGTCAACCAATAGCCACAAATCACCGAGTTAACTGCCAGGCGCAATATGCCTTTTCTTTTTCTTTTTAATTCTTTTGCTTTTTTTATTTAAATTTAGTCCTAACTGATAATTATTATTAATTATTAGAATTGGTTGTTTTGTTTGGGAGAACTAAAAGGATGAAAGAGCAAGAACATGTTGAAGTGCTAGAGCATGTAGAAATAGAATTAAAAGAGACGGAGAAGCTAGGCGAACTTAACTTACAAAACAGCGGGTGGCTATTAGGCTATGTGTAGTAGGGTAGCTACAAAATTGAGCGTTTTGCGACATGTGGCGCACAATCCGCAAGAGTAGATTTTTGTTTTTAGGGTGTAATGATGTTGTAGCCCTATATATATCACACACATATATAATAATAATAATAATAATAATAATAATAATAATAATAATAATAATAATAATAATAATAATAAAAGAAACACACATGCAGGCGACAAATACCCCCCCCCCCCCTATCGCCTCAAAAATCGCCTGGGGCGGTGCTGGCGCCCAAAATCGCCTAGTTGCCGTCCACTACAATTGGTCTTAAGGTATGTTAATTTAATATAATTTTGCTAGCTCTGTATATTTATACAACGTTAATTGTCGTTTAACAATATTTGTTTATATATTTCGTTCAGACCTTTTTTCCGGCTCGTATAGGTACTTGAATCCTCAGGACTAGCCCTATGGATGCCACATCGGTAGGGCAGGAGTCTTTTTGGTGGAGTGTTAACCTTTGTTACTGTTAAAGTGTTAATCTGCTGTGTACGTAGTGTTGTGGCCAGTTTTATGCTGGTTATTTGGTGAAGTTTATATTCCGGTGTTTAGGTTTCCGGTCACCATCTTGAATAAAATCTTCATTTACATGTTAAAATTGTTTAGCAAACGTTGTCAAACTTCGCCTCCACCCTACATACGAATTGGATTGTCACTCTTTGACTTTAATTCAAACTCACTTGTAACTATGTTTCCCTATAGCATCTTGATATTATGAAACAAAAATGAATAATCTTTGAACGATAGTTTGGAAAAATTGAAAAATCGCATAGCAAACCAGCATTCGAACATAATGACCATAAATTGTTGAGATGATTCGAACAAGTGATTGTTAGAGCTAGCCGTTGAAAATCGTGGGAATTGCTTAAAGAGTCAATAAGTTGTCCAGTTCTTTTGCAATTGTTTTAGTTTATTAATCACGTTTATGTTTACCAAGTCTTTAGATAAGTTTGTTAGGGTTTGTTTCAGTATTTTATTTCAGTTGTACTTGTTGCCTATAAAAGGCGGTCTTAGTGTAATGAATTTATTATCCAGCTAATCATTCAATAATCGTGTTGTTATATCAATCTGATCTTTCAGTTTGGTATCAAAGCCAGGTTCTGTATTTGATCTCAATCACAATTCACACTTCAACCTACCTTTGTAAAACCCTAATTCTCGTTCTTTTATTCTCATGGCTAATAACATCAGTGGTGTCCCCTCTACTCCTTTTCCAATCTTTAAGGGAGAGGGTTATGAGTTTTGGAAGATTCGTATGAAGACGATCATGGTCTCACAAGATCTATGGGATTATGTGGGGACATGCTTCAATGAGGCCGGTGGAGATAGAGTAAGGCTTCGTGAAAATAAGAAGAAAGATGAAAGGGCCTTATCACTCATTCAATCGGCTGTTCATGATGAGGTATTCTCTCGAATTGTAGGAGCCACCACATCCAAGCAAGCTTGGACACTCCTGCAAAAAGAGTATCAAGGAGACTCAAAGGTTTAAATGGTGAAGCTGCAAGGACTCCGAAGGGAGTTTGAGACCATTCAAATGAAGGAGGGGGAACCAGTTTCTAATTTCTTGTCCAAGGTGATGAAAATTGTGAATAAAAACGTTCGTATGGTGAAGATGTGACGGATCACACAGTTGTTGAAAAGGTACTTAGAAGTTTACTGGCCAAATGGGATCACGTAGTGGCTGCGATTGAAGAATCAAAAGATCCGAGTCGGCTGTCATATGACCAACTCATGGGCTCTCTACAAGCCCATGAAGCAAGAGTGAATAGAGGGGTCTCACTACCTCAAGAAGAACAAGATTTTCAAGCAAGACAAGAAGACACAAGTCTATTTGCACGAGGAAGAGGTCGTGGGAGAAGCTTTGGTCAAGGCAGAACTAAAGTTCAATGCCAAAATTGCAACAAATTTGGGCATATGAGCAGAGACTGTTGGAGCGTACCTCATGCAGGGGCAGCAGTAGAAGATGAGAATGATGAAGATGAGGGTCAGCTTCATATGGCTATTGCATGTGATAATGATGGGAGTATCCTCATGGATCGAAAAGAAGTCAGTAAAACAATCAAGGATGTGTGGTTCCTTGATAGTGGTTGTTTTAATCACATGACGGGGCAAAAGGAGCTGTTTGATCACATTGATGGAACCAAGAAAGTAAAGGTTAGAATGGGGAATGGAAAGAAAATACAAGTGGAAGGCAAGAGTACTGTGAAGTTAGATACTATGGCTGGAAAGCATAAACTCATTAATAATGTGCAATATGCTCCTAAATTGGACTACAACTTATTAAGTGTAGGGCAATTAATGACTGCACACCATAAGTTGTTGTTTGATGAAGGAGTGTGCACTATCACAAATAAGAAAGCAAAGAAACTGGTGTGCACTGTACCCATGTCAGGGAATAACACGTTTCCAACTAATATTGCACAAACTAATGGTGTGGGTTTGTCAGCAATGAGTGATGAAACTCTCATTTGGCACTTGAGATATGATCATCTTAATGAAAGGAGTCTGCAAGATTTAAGTACAAAGGGTATGGTCTACGGGCTGCCAAAAGTGAAAGCGTGGAGTGTTTGTGAAGGGTGTGAGCAGGGAAAGAAGGCAAGATAATCTTTTCCTACATATGGATCTAGAACAACACAGATCCTTGATCTCATACATGCCGATGTATGCGGTCCAATGTCAGCTCAATTTTTAGGAGGCAACAAGATGTTTCTGTTATTCACTGATGACTACAGTCGTATGACTTGGGTTTGTTTCCTACAAGAAAAATAAGAGGTATTCAATAAGTTTAAACTGTTCAAAGCCAAGGTCGAAAATGAAACTGACATGAAGATAAAAGCTTTAAGATCAGATAGGGGAGGAGAGTTCATAGCACAAGACTTCATGAAGTTTGTGAAGTTGAATGTATAAGAAGAGATCTAAATGCTCCGTACACACCAGAGCAAAATGGTGTCTCAGAAAGAAAGAATAGGACTGTGGTTGAGATGGCTACTAGTATGCTGCATGAAAAGAATTTTAGTAAAGTTTTTTGGGGAGAGGCCATTGCCACTGCAATATACATCAGATATTTATCTCCTACCAGAGCATTATATAACCGGACTCCATATGAAGTATGGTATGATTATAAACCCTCTATTCATCATCTTAAAGTGTTTGGATGTGTAGCCTATAGTTTGAAGCCCAAACAACATAGAAAGAAGTTTGATTCTAAAACAAGAAAGTGTATTTTTATTGGGTACTCACCCAATTCTAAAGCCTATCAATTATATGATCCTGCTACTAGAGGTGTTGTGATTAGCAGGGATGTAACTTTTGATGAGTTGGCAAAATGGTGTTTTAAAGGAGAAGGGAAACATGAGCTGTCAAGTGAGCTTGTGATGAATGTTGGTAGCACAAGTATGGGATGTCCAAACAATGATAATCGAAATAATGAATCGAATGAAGAGCCACCAGAACCACAAACACCAATCAATCATGGTTCAAGTTCTTCCACATATGCTACCTCTGCCTCAGATCAGACACCAGAGAGCAAGACCCCTAAGGTACATGCACTTGCAGACTTATATGAATGTAGTTCACATATGGAAGATTACTAGGCCTGTCAACTAGCCTTATCTTCCATGGAACCATCAAGTTTTGATGAAGCAGTGGAGCACAAAGAATGGGTAGATTCTATGCAAGTAGAATTGGAAGCATTAAAGCATCACAAAACATGGTCATTAACTGAGCTTCCTGAAGGAAAGAAAGCCATTGGGCTCAAGTGAGTATATAAAGTATAGGTTTCGGATGAAGGGGAAATTCAGAAGTATAATGCTAGGCTTGTTGTGAAAGGCTACGCACAAGAATATGGCATAGACTACGAAAAAACCTTCTCTCTCGTGGCACGTTTTGAAACAATTCGTGTCATAATTTCTTTGGCTCCTCAACAAGGTTGGGAGATATATCAATTCTATGTCAAATCGGCCTTCCTGAATGGGCCTCTTCAAGAGGAGGTGTATATAGTGCAACCACCGGGGTTGAAGTCTATGGTGAAGAAAACAAAGTTTATCGGCTACACAAGGCTTTGTATGGGCTAAAACAGGCCCCAAGGGCCTGGTATGACAGGGTAGACACATATCTCCAACAACATTCATATATCAGGGTCAAGTGTGAGCCAACTGTTTATGTTAAGAAGGTTAGTATCTCTGAAGTTGTTATCATTTGTCTATATGTCGATGATATTATTTATACTAGCTCTTCAAAAAATCTGTTATGGGAATTTAAGGAAAAGATGGTGAAGGAATTTGAAATATCTGATCTTGGTAAGTTAGCTTACTTCCTTGGTTTGGAGGTAACACAAAGACCTGATGGTATGTTTGTGTCTCAAAAGAAGTATTCAAGAGATATGTTGGAAAAGTTTGGTATGATAGGGTGTAAAGCTGCAATAACACCTATGAATCTAGGATAAAAGTTGCATGCTGGAGATGCATGAGGTCATGTAGATGGAAGATTGTTCAGAAGCTTGGTTGGTGGTCTGTTGTATCTAACTCATACCCGGCCTGAGTTAGCTTATTCAGTTGGTGTGGTCTCAAGGTACATGCAACAGCCCTCTGAATATCATTTTGGTGCAGCCAAACGAGTGTTAAGGTACGTGGCAGGAACCATTGATTATGGTATTTGGTATGGTAAAGGAGAGGAGATTTGTTTGGAAGGTTACACTGATAGTGATTGGGCGAGTGCAATTGATGATAGAAAGAGTGTATCAGCAAGTGTGTTCTCTATTGGAAGTGGTGTTGTCACTTGGAGTTCCAAGAAGCAACTAATTGTAGCATTGTCATCAACTGAAGCAGAATATGTTGCGGCTACTAGTGCAGCGTGCCAAGCAATGTGGTTAAGACAGCTCTTGAGTGAGTTGGGCTATGAACAAATGAAAGCAACTAGTATTTTTTGTGATAACATTTATGCAGTGTTTTTATCCAAAAATGTAGCATTACATAGCAAAAGTAAGCATATTGACATCAAGTATCACTATATTAAAGATCTAGTGGAAGCTAAGCAAGTAAACTTGGAAACGTGTCACACTTAAGAGCAGCTTGCAGATTTGTTGACAAAGGCTTTAGGACCTGATCAGTTCTGTTATCTGAGAGAAAGATTGGGTGTTAGAAGAATTGAATCACAGGAGGATGTTGAGAATGATTCAAACATGTGATTGTTAGAGCTAGCCGTTGGAGATCGTGGGAATTGCTTAAAGAGTCAATAAGTTTTCCGGTTCTTTTGCATTTGTTTTAGTTTATTAAGCACGTTTATGTTTACCAAGTCTTAAGATAAGTTTGTTATGGTTTGTTTCAGTATTTTATTTCCGTTGTACTTGTTGCCTATAAAAGGCGGTCTTAGTTTACTAAATTTATTATCCAGCTAATCATTCAATAATCATGCTGTTATATCAATCTGATTCTTCATAAATGTCAATTATATGATGAATAACAAAACCAACTGAATTAGATATGCAAACTGGTCTTCATCAAAAAACAAATACAAAATACACATAATTAAAGAGCTCCATGACTTAAATTGGTTCCAACACGTCAAAATTCAAACTCATCGTCTCCTACACGAACCAGAGAGATTAGTTTTAGATACAAATTAACAAAAATTATATAGCCAAACAAAATTCATTGGAAAACTTTGAAAACCTATAGACTTGTGAAACTTTATGCTATTGCAAACAGATAGCAAACAAAGTTTTATGTAGACATGCCGTGCAAATTAAAAGAAAAACATACAAAAAATATAATGTTAAAAAAAAAACTTACAATAGAACGCGATAGTCCACCTTTGGTCATCGGTGTCATTCCATTCCCAGAAAACAATTTCCTGCACATGTGTATCCGATTTATGAGCAGTTCCATTCAGATGAATATTATTGGCAGCCCGAACAGCTCTGTAACCATCACCTGGGTTCCTACCTCCATAGGACAGACATATCAAGAACATTTGGGTTGTATGCAGTCAGCTGAACCTGAAAACACACACAAAACAATTATTTAAAACAAGACACTTTCTTGGACAAAGGAATAATATTGAAGTAAACTTCATCGCCAATCCGGCCTAGGCCGGGTGGTAAAAGCTTTTGATGAATATAATCTGTTCCTTGAGATTGCATTTTGAAAAAAATAAAGAAAAACAAACTGATACTTAGAAAAATTATTTTACAAGTGAATCTAATATTTGATTTTATGATCAAGAAAGAAGAATACCGGATACTTAACACCAATAGCGTGTTTCAACGCTTGATCAGTTGCTTTATTTACCAACGCAAAAGAAGAATACCCCTCTTCATCCTTAACGTCACAACCAAACTTCTCATCTTTAATCCAATGCTGTTTGGTATATATTCACATAAATTAACTTAAGACATTAAATCTGAAAAGTTAAACCTATGTAACATTAACGTAACATAAAACATACCTGGTAAGGATCAGAAGTGTTGGTAGGGGCAAGGATCACTTTACCATCCCAAATGGTAAGTGAATGATCTGTTTTGGCTTTGCAATATACCCTAACAGTTGGTGTATTATCAACAAAAGAAGCATGTACGGTTGCGGTCAATGCGGGGTAGAAGATGATGATCGAAAGCGTAGGAGTTCATATGCTCAAAACAATAATAAACCCATATTCCTCGACAACTAGTAAGCTCATGAGGTGCTGATGGGTCTTCTTCCCTTTGGTGGCTGTGACCAAAACAATGCATGGCTAATAATTTAGAAGAAACGGTTTAAATTTTAAAATGGTTGCATCATATATATATATATATATATATATATATATATATATATATATATATATGGTGTTGTATTTATGAAGCATGCAGCATAGATCTACTCCATCGGTTTCTTACACCCACCGCCAAAACCTTTCATTATCCCCTAGGGAAGAGGAAGACTTTTGAGACTATTCATTGTATCCCCTAGGACCTTTAGTTACTGCCATTTTTCTTTTTCATTTCCTTGATACATTGCTACTTGCTTTTTAGATTTTTGAATGGCCGTAGACTAGCAAATCGCTATTCATCAACAAGAAAAGAAAAATAAAGAGTTTGTAACTTGCATGCCTACTATCCAGTTAACACTCAAGTTCTTTCATGTGGACCTACCCAAAAAAAGCTTAAAGTTATTATTTCTTCCACTGTCCTGAAGGAGCATGGACTCGCACCATTTGAACATTTTATCATTGCGTTTGCTCCATAGACTCCACAACGTGGCATACTGATTGGATTATCTTGCTTTGTGTTTGACCTCGGCTACAATGATCTTAGAGAGACACAACATCAGTGATTGAGAATGCAAAAAAGGAGGCTGGCACTGTCTTGAAATACTTTGCAAACGGAATCTGCCATGGAGCATGTAGTGAACAAATGATCCACCAATTTGTTGTGTTCCGAGCGAAACGGACATCGTACCAACATGAATATTCCTCCTCAACAGAGCAATCCGGGACGTAGCAATTCTTCCCAACTACATTTTCCAACATAATACATTTACTTTCCACGGTACTCAATTAACCCACTCGTATGTGTGTTGGTTTTCGGTTACCGATTGATTACTCAAAAGCAAACCGATCAATTTAACCGAATACACTCTTTGTGGCTGCAATCAAAAACTACTTGTCCTTGTCATTGTAATACTTGGCTCATAAATGTATGGAGCGAGTATAGTTTGCTCCTCTCCTTGAGATTGTACGGAATGGTTGTGGCATTTGTCAATTTCGGTGTTTTTGTTTACCCGACCCGGGCTCGTATTCGGATTTTTATTATTTATGAAATCAAGTGTTTATTAGTAATTTATGTTATATAATTCATTTTGGTATTTAAACATGTTAAACATCCTTAAACTACTTAAATTAAACTTAAAACGTTTTTTTAGAAAGCATAGGGACTAAAGTTACCAAATCAGGAAACATGGTGGAAACCACCTCGTCGCGTCACGCGACGAGGGTTGTCTAGTTGGCCACGCGATGCGACCAGACTCTGCAGTAGATTGGATCAGTTTTGGGTCGTGTTTCAGTTCGTTTATCTCGTTTTTGACTCGTTTATCCTTAATCTTCATCCTAATCTCATCCAATGTTCAAATCTTTGGTTCTAGAATATTTCCTAAATATTTTATCATTAATCTACGACTTATATAATCTAATCTAGGATAATTATCATGTTTGAATGTTTATCTTATTCATTTTTGAGTTTTATAAAAGGTAAGTTGATTTGTTGATAAACATTAATCTTGAATCCGATTCCTATATAAACATATCATTCACCGTGTTCATTCTCTACTACACAACTTATAATCCTCACCCTCTTTCATAAATTCAAGTGTTCAAGCAAGGTGTTCTTCAATGTTTGACTTCGGAAAAGTCAAGCGAGTCTTTTAATCCACAATCATCTAATTCTTATTCGTTCCCAAGTAAGTTTGTGAATATTCTCTATTGCAAATCATCTTAGGAAACCAAACCCATCTACCAATTTCGATTATTGACAGGGTTTTGTCGGTCAATTTCTGTCCGACCCATTTAGGGTTCATAAATGGTTTAATGTCGTGCTTTCTCAATAATACATCCTCAAGTCAAAATCAACTTTCGGTGCAGAAGAATTTTATGTTTCTTTTAACGTTTTACATCTGACGGACCAGAACCCGAACTAAGATTCACTGTTTGGATTCTGACCCGCATCAACTCGCATAAAATTTGTTTATTTTATTTCTTGAGTTCTATTTATCAGTTTGATGTGATTTCAGTGGCGTTATTCTTGGTTTTGACTCTAGTTTATTATCTCAAATTTGTAGGTCTTTTGGGTTAGATTAGTTAGCACGTTAATTTCCTTGTTTATTATTATTTTATTATTATATATTGCCTAAACAATAAAGCTGAGTAATTCACACCCTTCTTTTCATCTTTACCTTTCGGGGGTAACATCCGTACCATATGTATCAAAGTTTATTTATTTACATCCATACCTCATCAACCACAATTCGATATTATGTGTGTATGAATTTTTGCTTATCGATGACATGCTATATGGTTATGTGTTTATTTTATTGTTTAGTTGTTGGGCTACCTCATCCTCATCGAGTATGCATACCTTACCCGGTAAGCTGGCTTTGTGCTAGACCGAAAGGGTCCACATATATATTTTATTTGGTAATGTTTTTATATCATCAATGTTGTAATGGTTTATATTCACATACGAATTGGTTGTTTACAATATAATAATACGTATAAACTTGTGTATTGCTCACTCAACTTTTTGTTGATCAAGCTTTATTTTTACGTGTATTACAGGTTTGCTAGTCGAAGATTTAGAAGCTCGAGAAGACATTTAGTTGAATTTAGGTTGTTGAAGAATAAAAAATTTATTTGAATAATGTTATGGAATTTGTGATGTATTTCGCCCTTATGTGAAATCAAATAATTAGTTATTGTCATTATTATTAATAGTGTTTTCTGAGCTACTATGCAACCAGTTGCGTCCCGGTATGTTCCGTCGTAGTTTGGGCTGTGAAAAATATTACCCAAGACCAATTCCACATGAAGGTGTCGTCCAATCTCCTACAACAATCTAAAACTTTGCTATCTCACCCACGAACACTATAGCGACATTCAACGAGTAGGGGGATGGACGAGCCGGCGCTAGCTGGTGCGTGATTGACTTCTAGCCGTTGAGGCTTTGGGAAATAGGGAAACCCTTGTAACTGTTCGAACCAACTAAAAAATACATTTTAATTTTATTTTTAATTTATTTAACAACCATTTTAACTTTTAAAAATTACTCACTATATCTATTTCTCTCTACATTCTTTTAAAAATATACCTCAATTCTCTTTGTACCTTAAAAAATCTACCTCATTTATAAAGAAATATGGATCCATGGGGAAATAGTTACCACCCGTATTTCGTTCAGGACAATGTCGTGTATATCATGGAGCTTGCCCATAACTTGATTTAAATGCCACCAACATCTCACGGCTTTTTTTTTTCGGAGGCGTAAGAGCCTCCTAAAGAAGGCGTTAAGGGAAAACTATCGCACAAAGCTTTCAAGAAAATCTATTTGAGGTGGCCATTCAACGGGAGGATTGGGCGGAGAGGCTCCAGAGGAGGACGCTCCAAAATGAAGAGCAAATCCTTGGACGCCAGATGAGAAAACGACTTTGTGTTGTGCTTGGGTTGAAGTATTCCAAGATCGAAAATGTTGTATTTTATCTCACTTTTTTTGGTTTCGTATCAAATTTTATAATTTTTAACATATGTTAACTATTTATTTATTTATTTATTTATTTGTAGCGGAAATCCAAATTATTTGGACTTAAGTACGAGAGTTGTTCTATTCGTTGGTGGAAAGTACAACACGTATGTTGATATGATACGGGGTGGTGGTCCGAAAGTTGCAAATTTATCAGACTATTTATGAATCTACATTATAGAGGCAGTCGTCGCATGCGGCCGAGTGGGGTGATGATCTTCAAGTTTATCTATTCATATGTGAAGAATAGAAAGCATTGGTGTTCAATAAGCATGGGATGGTAAAAATGTTTGACGGACTACTTTTGGAAGGTACTAAGGTCGTTCTATAATGGTTAGAGATAATTACATCTGCGTATTTGTCTCCTTAAGTAGATCGAATGCGCATATAGGTATCGAATTAGATGTGGTCGGCAAGAAGATGCACCACAAGTCCCACGTTGACCACTAAGAAGGGACTGGGTAAAGAACAATTAATGATGTCGATTCAGATGTTAGCGCTGACACCTATAAAATATCGAGTAGTTTCGTCACGGCGGCGGAGGCGAAATTTGCTAAACAAATGTTGAGGAACATGGACTTTCTTACCAAGAACTTCGACGACCCAGATACGAGTCGTTGAGTGTTTTTTTTGAAAAATAATAGGAGCTTTTCAAAGGAAAATGGAAAATGATCAAACAGTTAGAAAATAATTTTGTTTTTTTATGTATTTCATATTTATTTTTTATGTTGTTTAATGTTTATCTTTTATTAGAAAAATTATCTTTTAACTAATATTCTTGTTTTACATTTTCAAAAAGAAGAAGGAAGAAGAAAAAGAAAATGTGGATGAAGCGTTCGTTTACTTGAACCACAACAGGCTCCGATGGCATTCACGAGGACTTTATCTAGTGTAGAGTTAGCGTTCAGTTAAAACTATGTGGAACAATATTAGACAATGAATCAATGAGCTGAACATTTGTACGTACTTTATCCACCGGTTAACATTGTAATTCGAATCAAAGTTCAGCTCATTGATTCATCCTCTAATATTCTGGATTGAGTGTGTGTGGATGAAGCATTAGTTTGCTAAAGCCACCATACCGGTGGATAGAGTATGCGGATGAGGCGTTCGTTCACCTTAAACAATAAGCTGAACATTTGCATCATTAGCAAAGCCACCATACCTGAATCATACGACACCTTAAACCATGATTCTCTTCCTCTCTAAATTGTCAATATCCTCAAAAATAGCTTTAATTCTCAAACTCAAAACCCCAAACAAACTCTAACCAATAACTAGAAAGTAATCATTAATCTCAATAGCCAACACTATGCCCTTAGGGCTCAAAGGATATGAGTCACCATAGGGGAAATCAAAAGCCTTATTTAAATAATTCACCAAAAATCCACCAAAACCAACTAATGAAAATTATGATCAGTGGGAACAAGATGATTTTATTGTTTTCTTGTGGTAAACGCTCTTGATCTTAAAACACCTCTTCAAGCCCCTTCATACTGACCAAATTGGCAACCACTTTCAATTTACAACCAAGAACATTTGGTGGTCAATTTTTGTCAACATACCAACAATCAACAAACAAACTTGATTTATGAGTTAAAAAA
>NW_027503740.1:0-25473 GCF_021521415.1 Bidens hawaiensis
CCCAAATCTATTGGCAACAAGTTTATATTGAACTCATGACCTCCCATGACTAATACGCATTGCTCAGTCCTTTCATTCGCGCATAACTGCCTACCATTGGCTAGTTCTATAGTATAAGGTTTGTCTAGCCTACTGGTCGCTAAGCCCAGGGAGTTTTTAAACTCATGGGATATAAAACTTAGGTCAGCGCCAGTATCAAATAAGACAGATGCATAATGACCGTTAAGCAAAAACGTACCGGTTACCACATTCGGCTCTTCTTTGCTTCACCCGCGCCGATCACAAAAGCTCTCCCGCGAGCTTGGTTTCCTTTCTGTGGGCAATCCCGACTGAAGTGTCCAGGCTTCCCGCATGCGTAGCAGTTGTCATTGGCTCCAGCTTCTTTAGCACGGCAATTCGCCGTCTTGTGTCCTGGTCTGCCACATTTGGCGCACGTGACGTTCGCAGCATTCGCCTTCGTGGTGGTACTTGCATTTGTTGCACCATGGGTAAGGCCCGCTGTATCCTTTCCTTGATGGTTCCGCGGCTTGAATCGCGTAAACCCTTGTGCTTTCCTGCTTTTTGGGCGGTGGCTGCTTGAAGTCTGATCCTCGGTGGGAGTTCCATTTCCTCTTGGAGTCAGAGGTTCGCTGCTCGTTCAAGCGAGCAGTCAACATACCCGCACGAACCGTATCCCTTGTGAGGGTGATGGCTCGCGCAACCGCCTCGTCAAAGGTCGGAGGTGCGGCGGCGTTGAGCGGGACTCTAACGACAGGAGGTAACCCAAAGATGTACCTCTCGATTTTCTTTTCTTCTGTGTTTGCCATGTCTGGCACCAGCTGGCAAAGCTCGTTGAAACGATTGGTGTAGGCATCGATATCCGTTCCTACCATGGTGTGGTTCCAGAATTCTTGTTGCAAGCTCTGAATTTCTGCGCGAGAGCAGAACTTTCTCATCATCATTTCTTTCAATTCTTCCCAGGTCTTGTGAAGAGCAATTTCTCGCCCCAAAGTCTTTACTTGGAGCTTCCACCAAGACGAAGCTGCTTCTTGGAACATGCAGGTCGCGTAAAGGACCTTCTGGTTTTCACTACATCCGCTGATGGAGAGAACGGTCTCCATCTTGTCAATCCAATTGTAGAGCCCAATGGCTCCCTCGGTGCCTTTGAACGGCCAAGGCCTACAGGCCATGAATGTTTTATAGGAGCATCCTTTGTCCAAGGCTCCTGATTCGGGTTCTGGGGTCTCGTTCTCTTGGCGACCCTGACTAGATTCGGCCTTGCTGGCCTCATGTGTTGCAATCGCCTGCGCGATTATTTCTGCGAGCTCCTCGGGTGTCATGGTAATTCCCTTGGCTCTGGTTGGAGGCATTCTTTTCATAAAAGAAAATATAACAAACTTAGCGCATGTACTCAGAGCACATAATGTTCTTATCTCTAGACACTGTGACCCGTGTTCCTAAGTGCGTGTGTGATTTTTCTTTTGAACATATTCTTTTGAAAATATTTCATGCGATTCCCCAAAGGTTATAGTCTAGGTTAAAAACTTCTTTTCCTAGTTCGCTATAACCAGTGCTCTGATACCAATCTGTCACACCCGGCCCTGAGCGGCGGAAACAGCCGGGCGCGCGCGAGTGGGGATTGATAATTAAGCACGGGCCATTGCAAAACATTCAAAGATTTTCATTGCACATGAAATGTTTAATACATTACATTGTTTAAGATTACATAAAAACATCCAAGTACAAAAACTGAAGATTTTCTCGCCATATCCCCTTGCGCGGCGGGTAACCGTGCGCATCGAGGGGATAAAACCAAAATCTTCCAAAAAGCTTGTTTTAGATGTTCCGCGTGTGGTGCTCTAAGTGTGACTCCATGCGCTACCTAGTTATCTCCTGAAAGACACGTAAAAACATTTGAATCAGTATATACTGAGTGAGTTCACAAGTTTTAGTAACTTGACAAATCGTATTGCATCATAATCATTCTGAAACATAATTCTGTTAGCATCATTAAAACACATGCTTGGTAAAACATAGCTCTATCAGCATATTCTGATAAAATCGTTCCGCGGGTTACGCGCGAACATTCCTGGGAACTATGCTCGTCTGTGTAAGTGGCGCTGCCACTACGAGCTAAAATAACGTAATACCGTCCCGCGGGTTACGCGCGGACACTTCTGGAAAACTGTGCTCGTCTGTGTAAGTGGCGCTGCCACTACGAGCGAATATATGCTGTAATACCGTCCCGCGGGTTACGCGCGGACGTTGTGCCGGAAAACAAGGCGCTCGTCTGCGTAAGAGGAGCGACCTCTACGAGCGGGCTCAAACCCATAGTACTGCCCCATGACCATACTAGGCACTCGTCTGTGTAAGAGGTGCGACCCCTACGAGTGGGCGGATCAAACCAGCAGTCCCTACCCTTGGAGTTCCAATGGTAAAGTGATCACTTACTCGAATCTGGTGCACTATCATCGAAAAAACCATAGATAACTGTTCGCATTGCTCATCATGAAACATAACTTAAACACGTAATCGTTTGCTTAGCTTGTAAGTATACCATGATAAAACATTATTTAAGTACGTGTCCCTCGCCCCGAAAACAGTTTAAAAGTAGTGAAAACAGTGAAAATAGGGGCTGTGAGACTCACCTGTGGTTCTTGTTAAGGGATTAATCGAGATTCGGGTTTTCTTGGTGTTGGCCTCGGAATCGAAGGTCTAGAATACGATTAAATAACAAATATATATATTAAGATCAAGATATAAGGGTTGGAAGGTAGATCTCAAGGTTATAATCTCGGCTTACCTAGTAACAGGATCGGAGCTGGAAACAACGATGCTTGGGAAAGGATTAGTGCAAGTTTGTAGTTCTTTGAAGTGTGTTTTGGGTGATAATTTAGGCTACAAATTTATAGGCAAACTCAAGGGAACATGATCCCTTGCTTTAGGGAATTGAAATCTTTTGAAATGATGATAAAGTATGAAAATTATTATTATTTATTAAAAAGAGTAGAAAAGTTGATTAAAGATTCTGATTTGATATGGACAGGACATGCAGGGCTGTGGCTGGTGAGAGTGGGTGGCTGGCAGTTGACTTTTACAGTTTGCTTTTTCAGTGCTTTAGACAGTGTACAGTAAAAAGTAGAAGTTTTCTGAAACACGCTACCGCCCTCTTTTGGGCGGGGACAATTTCCTTAAATCTGAACATTTTGACTAAGTGTTGTTCTGCGCGTATAACTTGGTGCGCATAGCTTTCTGCGTGTAGGACATTTCTTTGCTGCGGGTAGGTGCGTAACCTTCTCGCAGTTAAGGACATTTGAGTTTCATTTGTAGATTCTCCAGGTGGTTTTGGTATTTCAACATAGTGATCAGTCATGTTGAAGTCAATTCCATCCTGGAGCTTCAGACAAACTAGCTCTCAACGTTCCCGCCATGCGGGTAGGTTAGTTCCCTTCCGCACGCGCATAAACGATGTAGGATGCACCCGCCTTAGCATCATGCGGGATGGTCAACCCATAGACAACATAACGTTTAAGTTACATGAAAACATAAAGCCAAATCATTCACGCATGGCGCATATAATATATGCTCACGCAGGTTCTTAATATGGTGCGCTCGCGCAGGGCGCACATAACACATGCACGCGCTGGCTAACATGGCGCGCTCGCGCAGGGCAAACATAAATGCCCGCGCTGATTCTAACATATGCTCGCGCCGGGCGCACATAATGTGCCCGCGCTGATTCTAACATAGCGCGCTCGCGCAGGGCGCACATAACAAATGCACGCGCTGACTAACATGGCGCGCATAATATTTACAATCACCTAATTATTAGGTTGATTACTTAGTTTAAGGGGGTGGGAATTTACCGGGTGTCACACCCGGTTTAGCTAGATCTAGGAATACTAAACAAGCCGAGCCTAAATGAACAAGTTTTCTTCATGAAACATACCTTAGACGAACCGGATTGAATCGATTCCACGGAAACGGTTGAGTCTTGGTGTATTTCTTGCTTGCCGAGATGCTCAAACACCAACACGCATGGTTCTTCCTCGGATATGGAAGAGAGATTGTTTTTGTGTGTTTTAAGTGTGTGTTGGTAAAAATGGAAAGTGGCTAGGGTTTAAGGGGTTTTAAGGTATATATATACCCTAAGCCCATGGACCTTAAGCCCATTAGCATACTAAATCTATAATTATTCTAAGTCTAACCACACTTAAGCCTACCACCCACTAAGTTATGGTAATTAAATACCGTAACTAAATAATAAAAATTTCTTTATTTATTATTTTCAAAACGTCGGATCTTACAAGTCTACCCACCTCATAAGAGGTTTTATCCTCGAAACCTGCTTAATCCTTGTAAATGGAATACTTCACGCATCCTTATCTTTTTGCACACATAGTTTCAATCGATTCTTAAACCGTCTTAGCCTCCCTGGTTATCCTTCTTACTCCCGACCTTGCAGTCACCGAGTTGGGTTCATGAGTTTTAGCTGTTCATGGTAGCTTGTCCATGAAACCCTCGATGATATGCTTCTTGTCCCCACTTAGCAAGCCTCGCCCCATCTTTTAAGAGACATTGAAACATACTATTCTAACACTACTACTTACTTTAACTTATTAGATCATGCATCACATGACCATCGATCACACACGAGTCATTCATGCCATAAAAAAATCATTAATGATTAATTTCGTACCATAACTATATCAAAGAAACCCAAGTCCAAACTTCAACATAAAATCGTACATAATTAGTCGTTTTAATTACCCCTACATAAAGTAAAACTTATGACAAATAATTATTATTCTCAGGTCCTCTCTCTCTCTCTCTCTATCTCTCTCTCTTGCAGTCTTCTAAATCGTTGGTAGACTCCACTCTATGTGTTTCTCCTTCCCCCACCCGCAGTCCTAGCTTCCCCATAATCATTTACTATGTGACCGGTCTTGCCATAGTTGTAACATTTCTGGTCTTCGGTGCATTCACTAGAGTAATGTCCCGTTTTTCCACATAGGTAGCACTTTTTTTTGGACCAAACTTGCACTCTCCAAGATGCAACTTACCACATACCTTGTATGCCTCTCCCCCCCCCCCCCCCCAATATGATGTTTCTTTTCCCCCATACCATCCTTAAAAATACCAGGTCGTTTTACATGAGTGGTTCTCTCTTTTATTTCTTCTCCTCTACCTCCACATTATCCACCGCCAGGTCATCACAAATCATTTTTGATAATTCGACGGAATGCCAAATATGGCAGGTTTACTAGCCCTAACTAAGGTGCGGACATTCTGCGGAAGTCCTCGATGTAGCATTTAATTCGCTTTGTCTCAGTGTTCACCATATAAGGAACCAACCTGGACATGCGGTTGAATTCAGTGATGTATTCACGATGTGTTATCTTCCCCGCCTTCAGATTCAGAAACTTCATCTCAACCCTCTCAACTTCCAGCACAAACCGCTTCATAACCATCTTCTTCAAATCATTCCACCTCATAGACTGGATTACATTTGGGTTCTTTCTTTGCTCCATCATTTCCCATGAGAACATGGCCTCATCACCAAACGACTGGGTAACAAACCCCACTGCTTGATCGGGACGACATTCGCTAACTCGGATAACTTTGTCCATAGCAGTTACCCATTGGAGAGTAGTGATTGTGTCACTCATATCAGTCAGCTTCGGTGGATCACAACCCTTAAGCAGTCTGTAAGTACACCCACCATGATCCTTCCCCTTTTTACCAACCTTCACATACTTGACTTCACTCGAACCTCCCTCCTTAGTCTCATCATCTTTCTCAGTTTCTTCCCCAGTCTTCTTAGTAGTTTTGTTACCTTTGCTTGACTTCCTAGTACTCTTACTGTTACTTCCTGCAGACCTTTCGAGTTGTAAATCTTTCACCGCATTAGCCACAGCTTGAGCGATGGCAGCTTGAATAGTAGGATCAAGATGATATCCTTCATTGCTTCCTAGGTTTCCCGAAGACACATTGTATTCCTATGTTGTTTTAGTAATTAGTTCTTCAGAGGTATCGGGTAAACACGTGGCCTACCACGACATCCCATATGACCTCCTAGACCGACGAATTTCTTTGCACCAGCCATCCGTACTCTATAAGAAAACACAAATATCGTCACTCTAGGAACTATTTAGTACAAGGATTGTAAGGCCAACAGTTAATGGCAGTGGCCAGCTATGATTAACTAATCACGTTTCTTTTCGTGTCTTAAACACTCCCCTTTGTGATTCCACTTGTGCTAGGTTCTACTTTGAAACAGTTAGGCAAACAACCAAACGAATCATATAATCACATATCCTATCTCTAGAAATTAAGCTAACTTTCTTACATATTCCTATATTACGCATGAAATTACCATTACCAAGCTTTCTTGAGTGACATATGGATTTCTTGAACTGGAATCTTCTTTATTTTCTTCTTTAAGTCTCATTCTCTGTTCGAGTCTAAGCATGTAGGTTGCTTATTTCTCTCGAACTTATGCTCTGATACCAACTTGTAAGGCCTCGAACCCGAGAACCTTACTAACAGTTGGATTTACACTTGAACACAGTTCTAAATATCAGGGTGAATTAAAACTTGGGCGAAGTAATAAAATCTTCAACCATTCATTTCAAATATCTAAAACTCTTTCAATACATTTACTCTTTTTCTTTCAAGTTCAAACATAAAAACATAGCATAACTCTTTCTTCTTCCAATGCCAGTCTTACCTTAAGTCACTTGTTTCATTCCACTTACTTGCGTGCATACTAAAAGTCAGTCACGCTTAGTGAGTTTTAATTTGTGACTCCACCTAATACATCATGACTCCTTCTTCAACTTTTACACACACACACACACACACACACACATATATATATATATATAATTAATACCATTTACTCTTTTTACAACATACACCAACCCGGTATCTTACTTGTTGCTTAAGTAAATAAAGGCTTGCCCTTTCTAATACTTACGCCCTAACACACGAAAGCACGTAGTGGTTTGCCCTTACTAGCACTTACGTCACACAAGTTATTCACGAAAGCACGTAGATGCTTTCCCTCATTAGCACTTACGTCACACAACTTATAAACGGAAGCACATAGAGGTTTGCCCTCACTAGTACTTGCGTTACACAACTTATACACGGAAGCATGTACAGGCTTTCCCTCACTAGTACTTGCGTTACACAACTTACACACGAAAGAACGTAGAGACTTGCCCTCACTAACACTTATGTCACACAACTTATTTACGAAAGCACGTAAAGGCTTGCCCTCACTAGTACTTAAATTAACCCACTTATACACGTGAACATGTAAAGGCTTAATCCTCTCTAATGTTCACACCACATAATGTCTATGTCCTACGTGAAGTAATAGGTATTTATCGTCCTAACTTATAAGGTATCACTCGTAGACCCGTATCATACCCACTTTTTCTTCACATTCTATTTGGTATAAGACATACATATACTTCATACCCCAACTCATACGCATTCATACATTAATATATACACACACACACACTCTTTACTTCATAAAAGCTTGCATAAATAATTAAATACAAACGTACACACTTCTTACAAGTAACAAGCATTTGCACACGGGTACTTATAAGCATATGAACTACAAGCATGCACAATAACATACTTGCATTTATAAACAATATCATGCCTTAAACTGACAAAATCGGAAATTTCTGGAATTTATGAGTCTAGGTGCCGCGCGACCATGACTGACCCCCATGGCCACGCGGCACGGCGCTATGAATATGGGGGCCGGTGTGACTGGCCGGTCCGACCGGTTCTTCTTCCGATTCATTTCCTAGATGCGTTTCGGCTCCTCGTTTAGGCTATTTTGACTCGTTTTTTGCCCTTTTAAACCACGATCAACCTCCAGAACCTACAAAACACAATAATGGTAGTAGTATACAAATATTGACTAAAAACGAACAAAAACTAATTAATATTAAATAAAATATACAAGGGAAACATATATATTTAGCATTATATCATAGATTTATTATAATAATAATGATATTTAAACCTGAACTTGTTATACCCATTCCATATCTGGTGCACCAACGGGGCTGACCAAGAGGCTTGGACTGTCGTCATTACGCTTAGGCTTGCTAGACTTCATTACCAAATAAACCAATTGTATAGTACAACATTTATGATTTACTACACATAATGCATTATATACTACACACCAAACACTATTTACTACACAAAACATTGTATCCTACACGTCATACATTATATTATACACATAAACAATCATTTATTATCTTTAGAAAGTAAACTACACAGCTAGACATAAATCCTACACATACATAACTAGACATGAAAACTACAAAAATTCCAATGTACCCTACAACATTTAAACTATCGTAGACTATCAAATTTTAACTTCCCTGAAAATTAGTAATCTTGTACAACAAACACATTATACAACAATTAAAATATTATATACTACACCTAAAAAAGTTATAAAATTCAAAATGTCATGCACGTTAACCATTATAGCCTACACATCAAACATAATACCCTACACATCAAACACCGATATTATTACTAAAACATAACAAATTTAATATATCGACACACATCTCCACAAATCCTACACATACATACGAACATGGTATAACTTTAAAATACATGGTTTCATGGCTTATGTAACAAACTCCTACACAATTCCATGAACATTCCATCATACCTAATACATGCCATATCCAATAAAACAAATAAGAGATTACATCCACATAATGTAAAATAAACTATATTTTACTAAAATCAAAATCAAATAATTAATGGGCTTCTTTCATTGACTACTTCATAGCTTGACTTCTTTCCTTGATTACTACCACATAAAAACAACCATTGACGTAACATCTTTCTCCTTTTCACTCCTTTCTCTACCAATGTTTTCATTTACGAAAAAGAATTGACTAAGCTTTATATAACAACCCATACAAATAATAATAAAAATAATAATAATAATAATAATAATAATAAACAGAAGGAAAAGTAAAGAAAAGAAAAGAATTCTATCCCACATTGGTGAGTTCTTGTCCCACATGGAAAGTAAGATAAATTTTAAAGCTCTTTATAAGAATATGAGTTTCCATATTAATATTCTTTTATGCCTAGCATGCACCCAGTATCCCTAGCGGAGAGTGCGAAGCACCCGACACACATGCGCACGGGCGAAGTGCGATGGGCACAACGTGGCGCTTTGATGGAGCACTTCGTATGCTCGCATCGCCGGGAGCTGCCTTATTGTTTTTGAAAACTTGTTCTTTCGCACTACGCGAAGAAACGAACTCGGTTCCTTTGCGCTACGCGAAGTACCATCAGTTATCCAGACTTTCGTTCGTACTTCGTGCTACCCGACGTGGTGGTCATGCAACAGTGACACGTAATCTAGGGCTGACTCGGCAACCCTATATGCCTTTCGCCCTACGCGAAGATCTTGATGGTGTTGGTTCACGCTACGCGAACTGGTACAGTTTCAAGTACAAATTGGTTGTAAATTCAACCTTCATATGTCGTCCAAAATTATGCTTTCTCTCTCACTTTTTTTTTATATTTAGAAGTTGGTATAATACCCCTGATTAGTCGTAACGATACCCTCCCCAATTGATAAGAAAATTTTATAACATAAATCTGAAAGCTCTGCCTGTACAAGGTAAGACATAATGTCATTGTGTAAAGTTTCTAATCTCGTGACTATTGTTATAATTATTGGGTTTATATTGATTTAAATATGCTACATTGTGTTTAAACTAGGTGTATAATACCAGGAAGAACTCGTTAATTATAAAAATACAAGGTGAGACATTCGAGTATTTATACAACTCACATTTACGTGAGACAAATGTTTTTCCAATACTGTCATGGTGATTTTTAAACCTATTTAACTCATGACGGATAATGCTTTCAAAGTATTTTCAAAATTTTTTAAAGTACATTACAGTGATTAAGTCTCTATAGACTTACGAGATAATTACTACTATTATTGTGGGATTTTGTATACAATGCTTGCCTACTGGGCTATTACACGTTACTTATTGGACAATTGTTAGCCAATAAATAATATGACCACAATCATAAATACAATCGAGTAACACGTAACTTTTGGTAATTAGTAAGCAGGCAGATGTAAAAACGTCTTAATGCTACAACTGTAAAATGTGTCATATACATGTGAATTTTCTCACCAATATTTCTTGCTAATCAAATATTTTTAAACATGTTTTAGGTGACTTGTTAGAGACAAAGGAATGATGCTTGCGGGCTTCCAGCTAAAATAAGTGGCTTGCCACCAGAATAAAAAAACCGTTTTTTTGTAAATTAGGATTTATCCCTATAAAATTATGTTTGTATTAAAAAATAGGTTTTATTCCCGGTTTATAAAATAAGAATCATGGTGTTTTTATAACTCTGATCATTTTTCCTAACTATGGTTCTGATGAAATATTCCGCTGCAAATTTATTTTAATAAACACCGATACCATCACTCAATGTTCACGGCTCCCCTCTCAGGGTATAGGATTGAGGGTTGTGATAGTTGAAGTGGTATCAGAGCTACTTGTTTAAGTAATATGGATATTTTAATAATACATAATCTTAAATTCTAGAGTTAGGAAATAAATGTATTAACCTCTTTGTTAACCATATGGATAATATTCTAACCACACGTTAATATAAATAAAGAAATATGAATTTTCTTTTGGAGTTCGTTGTTTTATTGTTTTTGATTAACAGCATGAGCGAGCTAGTTGAAGCTTTCGAAAACATATTTGTTAACACTACGTATATGGAAGTGGGAAATGGAGAAGAAAAATTAAAGATTGGCAAAGAGGAATGAGGAAGAAGAAGGAAAGAAGTATAGCCACAGAACCACCCCCACAACCTTAATTAGAACCACCAACCGAACCACGATCCTCCCAACAACAAATCCCTTAACAAACCCATGCGGGAAAGACTAGGTAGATGCCTAGATGAATGTGAAATTTTTGAACCCATAATAAAAGATATAGGTGCAGAAACCTCAATCAACCCAACCACACCATCTCAAACCCAATAAAATATACTCCCCTTGATGACATCCTTATGCACCATTCCAAGCCGAAACATCCAACTACCCCAATATGACACCAGAAAATACGGCGGAGCTACGCCACTATGGAGAAGAGTTTATAAACACCTGCAACATGCTAAGGAACATTGGGGAAAACCTCACTTATAAATATTATGACCGGGGTACCTTATATATAAAGACTACTAATATATATATATATATATATATATATATATATATATATATATATATATATATATATATAACATGTTCATTATCATAATTTCTTTCATGTAAAAATAGTGTGTGTGTATATATATACATGTATAGAATATATAGAAAATATAGATTAGATGTAAAATATAGTAAAATATAGTGATGCATATATATATATATATAAGAGTAAATTTCGCAATGATCGACGATTGACATATTATGTGCCAATGTGTTATTTGTGCCTATGTGTTACTAATATCTTGCTCACTTTTTTATTTAGTTATGATATTAATAATTCCTTTTTCTTTGCAACTCAGATGTCTCATGAAGTTTCCTCTAATCAAAACAATCATGAGAATGAGCACAATCATGAAAACAAGCACAATCATGAAAATTTTAATCAAGTAAATGCTCTGAATATGAATGCCATTGAAAATATGATAGCTCAAAGAATTGCTGATGCGATGCACTCAAATTGCTGAAGCTATTAGGCATCCTGTAACTGTAATTAGGGATAATATTGAGAGTGACAAACGAAAATCCAACCCTGAGGCTAGTAATAGTATGAATGGAGGAAATAGAAATCCATTACCCATAAAGTCAAAAGCGAGCGGTTGTACTTATAAGGACTTCTTGGCATGTAAGCCAACTGATGTTTCTAGAAATGAAGGATCTATTTCTGCACTGCGATGGCTAGAGAAAACAAAAGCTGTTATTAGAATCAATAAATGTGCTGAAGATGATAAGACAATGTATGATTCTAATCTCTTCATTAATGAAGCATTTGAATGGTGGAACACAGTTCTCTAAGCAAAAGGAAGCAACATAGTTTACACTATGACATGGGAAGAATTCAAAGAAATAGTAGAAAATAAATTTTGTCCTACTCATGAAAGAGAAAAGATTGCTACTATGTTCTTAAACCACACGATGGAATGTATAAAATGTCTACAACAAAATTCTTTGTATATGCAAGAATGGTGCTGGCTTTGGCTTTGCCAAAATCAGTACTAATTTATCATTATATTTGGGGATTAGTAAGTTAAATCTGTGATGTGGTAAAGTCGGCTAGAGCTTAGACTATTGATGAGACAGTTGAACTAGCCAATACCATGACAGACGGATTAATCCGAACACATGAAGAGAATAAAAAGAAGGATTTTGCCCAAAAGATTACCCAAGAATTTCGAAAGAAAGGGGCATGTGTATCCTATTCTCAGCCTTTTTGTAAAATATACAAAAAGAGGCACTCAGGAATATGTAATTTTAAGAAAACTAAGTATAGCAATTATTGCAAAACGGCTGGTCATATTGATGAAGAATGTAGAAGGAAAGAAACCCGAGTCTGCTACAACTGTGGAGAACCTGGCCACATCCGTCCAGAATGTCAAAAAATGACAAAGGTGCTTGACAACGAAGCAAAGAATGCAGATGGATCTAAGAAGAATGCACGAGCTTTTCAGCTTACTACACAAGAAGCAACAATGATTCGAGACACCATTGGGGGTACGTTTCTTGATAATAAAGTTTACGCTAAAGTACTATTTGATTCTGGAGCAAATCAAAGTTTCATAAACATGAATTTTTTCAAGCCCTAAACCAACCTTTAACCAAGCTTAATCAAGTCTGCACGGTAGAAACGGCTAACAGGAATTTCGCCCATGTTCGTGAAGTACATCAAGGAGAAAATATAGACTTGCTAGGTCATAAGTTTAAAGCAAATTTACTTCCAATGAATCTGGCTGGATTGGATGTCATATTAGGAATGGACTAGTTAGCAGGCAATCATTCTCGAACTTTATGTAATAAGAATTTTGTTAAGGTTCGTACGCCAACATGAGAGATTATTAAAATACAAGGAGATAAAGTTTCTAGACCTACAAAGTTTATATCAGTAATGAAAGCGGCAAACTAACAAAGGAAGCAAGGCATAGTATATATGATTTCTGTAATCATTAGCGCCAAAGGAAAGGAACTGAAGGAAGTTCTAGTAGTATCAGAATATTCTAACGTCTTTCCAAAAGATTAACTGGGACAACCACCCGATCATGAAGTCTAATTTAGAATTCATGTGATACCAGGAATAGCGCCAGTTGCTAAAGCACCATATATATTAGCGCCAAAAGAAATGTTAGAATTAAAGAAGCAATAAGATGAATTGCTAGAAAAGGGTTTTATAAGACCAAGCTCATCACCTTGGGGAGCACCAGTACTGTTTGTCAAAAAGAAAGATGGGTCGATGCGTATGTGTATCGATTATAGAGAACAGAATAAGGTCACAATTAAGAATCGGTATCCCTTAACGAGAAATGATGATCTATTTGATCAACTACAAGAAGCTCGATTTTTTTTCAAAGATCGATTTACGCTCAGGATATCATCAATAAAAAGTGCAGGAATAAGATGTTCCTAAGACTTCTTTCCGAACAAGATATGATCACTACGAATTTACAGTTATACTATTTGGTCTAACCAATGCACCAGCTGCATTTATGGATATGATTAATCGGATATGTAAATCGTATCTGGATAAATTTGTAATCGTTTTTATAGACGATATACTTATTTATTCCAAAACTAGTGATGATCATGCCAAACATCTTCATACACTTTTGACACTATTGAGAAAAGAGAAGCTTTATGCTAAGTTCTCAAAGTTTGAATTTTGGTTACATGAAGTACATTTCTAGGCCACTTGATTAACCACAAGGGTATTCATGTGGATCCTGCCAAGATTAAAGCTAACACTAAGTGAGAAAAGAAATGGTACCATTAATCAACTCATCAAAGAAAATGATGCAATTCTCCGAATGAGTAACAGAATCTGGGTACCAATTATAAGAGGATTACGAGAAAGAATTCTCTATGAATCTCATAAATCCAAATATACAATGCATCCTGGAAGAGATAAAATGTATCAAGATTTGAAGAAAATCTATTGGTGGATAGGAATGAAAAATTACATAGCTAATTATGTTTCGAAATGCGTAACTTGTTCGCAAGTTAAGCTGAACATCAAAAGTTATCAGGATTACTTCAAGAATTAGAAATGCCAGAATGGAAATGAGAATTAATAACAATGGATTTTGTTACTAAATTACCTACGATAAGAAGAGGTAATGCCACAATCAGTGTGATTGTGGATAGATTAACAAAGTTAGCTCATTTTATACCAATGAATGATACTTTCAAAATGGAACAATTAACTAAACTGTATGTAGACAAAGTTGTCTCATTACACGAAATTCCATTATCCATCGTGCCTGAGCGGGATAGTCATTTCACTTCTCATTTTTGGAGAAGTATCCAAGTAGCCATAGGAACAAAGTTAAACTTGAGTACAACATACCATACGCAGACTGACGGTCAAAGTGAAAGGATCATACAATCATTGGAAGACATGCTAAGAGCATGTGTAATAGATTTTGGTGGAAATTGAGATGATCATCTACCACTAATAGAATTCTCCTATATTAACAGTTACCATACAAGCATTGATGTTGCTCCATTTGAAGCACTTTATGGACGAAAGTGCGATTACCCCGGTGTGTTGGGTAGAAATATGAGGAAAACAATTACCAGGTCCTGAAATCATTAAAGAAACTACGAACAAGATAAGTTAAGGTAAAATTAAAGACAGCACGAGATCTTCAAAAGAGTTATGCAAATCATCGACGTAAACCATTAGAATTTCATGTTGGAGATAAAGTACTACTGAAAGTATCTCCATGGAAGGGAGTAATTCGATTCGGTAAAAGAGGAAAGTTGAATCCAAGGTTTATTGGACCTTTCCAAATTATCAAACGAACTGGACCAGTAGCCTATCAGCTAGAATTACCAGAAGAAATGACATGTATACATGATGTATTTCATTTAAGAAACTTAAGGAAATGCCTAGCTGATGAACCATTGAAAGTACCCATTCAAGATATAAAGGTAAACGAAAAGTTAAAATTCGTTGAGAAACCTCTACAAATTGAATATAGAAAGATAAAAAATCTCAAGCATAAAAGAATAATTCTCGTCAAAGTGAAATGGGATTCAAGACGTGGACCCGAATATACTTGGGAATTGGAATTAGAAATGAAAAGAAAGTATCCACACTTATTCCAGTAGATCTCGAGGAAGAGATTCAAAATAAGGAGGGGAGACTATAACAACCCACAAAAATAATAATGATAATAAATAAAAGAAAAGGTGAAGAAAAGAAAAGAATCCATCCCAGATTGGTGGAAGAAAGAAAATGAATGCCTACACCTTGGTATAAATATTAAAGTGAGTTCTTGTCCGCATGGAAAGTAAGATAAATTTAGAAGCTCCTTATAAGAAGATGAGTTTCCTTATTAATATTCTTTTATGCTTAGCATGCACCCAGTGGTTCTATCGGATGGTGCAAAGCACCCGACGCGCACGCGCACGGGTTCGGGCACAAGCGAAGTGCATTGGGCGCAATGTGGCGCTTTAATGGCGCACGCTCGCATCACCTCAAGCCGCCTTATTGATTTTGAAAAGTTGTTCCTTCGTGCTACTCGAAGAAACAAACTCAGGTCCTTCGCGCTAGGCGAAGCACCATCAATTATCTATACTTTCTTTTGTCCTTCGCGCTACGCGAAATGGTATTTTGCGCTACGCGACGTGGTGGCCACACAACAGTAACACATAGCTTGCCATGTGGCGTGCCACATGGTCTAGGTAGGGCTGACTCGACAACCCTGTATGCCTTTTGCGCTACGCAAAGATCTTGATGGTGTTGGTTCGCGCTATGCGAACTGATCCAGTTTCAAGTAAAAATAGGTTGTAAATTCAGCTTTCATTTGTCATCCAAAATTCTGCTTTCTCTCTCACTTTTATTTTTATTTAGAAGTTTGTATAATACCCCTGAGTAGTCGTAATGATACCCTCTTCGATCGATAAGAAACTTTTATAACATGAATCCAAAAGCTCTGCATGTACAAGGTAAGACATTGTGTCATTGTATAAAGTTTCTAATCTCGTGATTATCGTTATAATTATTGGGTTTATACTAATTTAAATATGCTACATTGTGTTTAAACTAGGTGTATAATACCAGGAAGAGCTCGTTAATTATAAACTTACAAGGTGAGACATTCGAGTCTTTGTACAACTCACATTTACGTCAGACAACTGTTTTTCCAATACTGTCATGGTGATTATTAAACCTATTAAACTCATGACGGATAATGCTTTTAAAGTATTTTCAAAACTACGGTTTTGATGAAATATTCTGCTGCAAATTTATTTTAATAAACACCGATGCCACCACTCTATGTTTACGGCTCCCCTCCCAGGGTATAGGGATAAGTGGCTGTGCCTCTTCAAGTTTTCAAGAATTACATTACCGATACGACCTACACATAACATAATATATCCTACACACCTAACATAATATATACTCAAATTAACACCTACACATAGCATGTATGACTTGGTTCATATAATATAACAAGATGATGTATTTACGTACACATACAAACTACACAGTTTTTATTACAGTGTAGATAACCCATTCACAAATTTCAGTTCTAGATAACCAAATACACTCTTTGCAAATAAACCCAACATAACCTACAAAATTTTGAAGAAAAAAAAAGAACTTACACAACTTATAAATAACATAAAATATACTTAAATTAACACAAACCTATCATATAAAATTTGCAGAAAAAACCCTACACATTTTGCAAAGGAAAAAATATATAAAAATCAAGTTCCAATTTTTAGAAAAACCAAGTACCAATTTTCATATAAACCCTACACAGCCTACACATAACATAAAGTAGCTTGTATTCAGATTAAATGAACCCTACACATTTTTTGGATGAAATCTACTCAATATTCATAAAAACATAATACCATTTTTTAGAAAAATCCACACTGTAGGTGTTTTTTTAACTTATATTATAGTTTGATTGGAACAAACAATATAAATTAATCTACATACCTTGAATCCTTGCGTCTAGTGTGGTCACCCGATTAAGATTAAAACCCTCCAATTATGCTTAATAAGAACAAATCCATAGCACTGATTATCGATTCATATACACTTGCAACCACATTTAGTGTAGTTTAACTCGTTGATTTGTTGTATCAATTGCATATGGTGGATGGACTTTGCGTGATGACTTTGATAGAACGGTTTGGGAGTGAAACTTGGGCTTGAAAGAGGGATTACCAACACTACAACTTTTATTCCTACAGGTTCAGATGATTTTTCCCTCTTTAATATAAAACACCAGATTACATTATTAAGATAACTACAAAAATACCATATTCTATTTTAAACCGTATTTGTGTTTAATCAATGGATGAGATTTATTTCTCGCTGTAATATCACTTCTCGCATTAACCATCTCCTATATGTATATATGTGTGTATATATATAAGGGCGGGTTATTGTATAATAATCAATTATCGTACATTAGGTACTCGAGATTTTTGAACGTCGATTTCAGTTTTACTCGGTGGCATAATCGTAAATAGCCTAAATCTAATTCAACGATCTAATTCATCAATTGATTCATCGGGCGTCCATATGTATCAATGTAATTCGACCGTCGATCCATATCAAACTAATCTAGAGGTTGACGTCAAACTAAATTAAGTTATATAACCCTAAAGTGTTCGTTACCTGCAAATAAACTTCAAATACAATCGGTCAACTTTTTTATAATTAAACAAACGATTGCATTTTATTCTTCAATTTTTCGCCAAATCATACAAATTTAAGCATTTAATTTTACTCGTTTCAATCAGTTTTGAAGTATATACCAACAAAAGAAGTCAAATGCTTGATCTGCATGTTATTTTGGGTGTTGAACTAAAGAATTGGAGGTTAAACAAAATTTGGGTGTTTTGAACAGTTGAAACTTATTTTGGATGTTGAACTTGAACAATTTTCTAAGGCTAAGTGTTCGTTGTAGTCGCAACATCAATTAAACATTGAAAACAAATCGGGGTGTTGAACTTGAACGTTCAAATAAAAAACAATTACACGTTCAACACAAATCAATTACGTCCAAAATAAATTTTGGGTGATGAAATTGAACGTTCAAAACAAAATCAATAAAAATATTTATAATAAAATCAATTATCTTCAAAAACAAAATCATTTAAACGTTCAAACAAAATCAATAAAACGTTCAAACCAAAATTAGTTAAAATTTTTATACAAAATGGTTTTTCTTCTTCATCGTCATCGTTTATCAGGTTCAGTCTCTAAATTGATTCATGATTTCACAAACCCCCATGTTCAGTTTTTAATTTTGATTTAATTTTGTTTCTGTACTTGTTCAGCGTTTTGGAGTCGATGTCTAATTTTGGTTCACGATTCATAAAAGCGAACTAATCTACGATTTGCCACAAATATGAATGAAGAGGTAAATCCGGTCAAAAATTGAACTGAAAGAAACTTCAATTTTTCCACCGTGTGGTTTTAGAGATCAATGGTGTGTTTACTCGCACACTAATTGTACGATAACTAATTGTTGTATTGGATATTTTATCTATATATATAAGATGCAATATAATAATCGCTAATCGTACACTACATACGCGAGTTCTTACAGCGTCGATTTCAAAAAACACGCGGTGGCAATATTGTAAATTTCATCAACTCTAATCCACTTTTCCGCTCGATTACGTCGACCTTCCCCGTAACCATTGAGCAATCCGTCATCATGCAACAATTTTGTCCACCGTCGAAACCACCATCCATATGCATTATACATCTTAGCCTATTTTTGTTCACAGTTGTGATATCTTTTGATAAAACTGAAATTGAAACTGATGAACCTAATTAATCAATTAACCTTGAAATTGATCCAATTAATCAATAATTTGAAGCTTCAATCGTTCAATTTTTAGTTTTGAGTGGTAGGTTTTAACCTTGAATGTATTAAGATTAAGCTTTAACGTTTTAGGTTCTACGCCAGTTAGCCTGTGCGTTTTAGTTTAACATTGAATGCATAAATTTAAGCCTGAACTTCTAAAATTTTTGTTCTAAACTTCTAAACTTTTTATTTTGAACTACTGAACTTGAACGTTTAAAGGTGTTCGTTTTGGTCAGAACGTTCCAATTAATCATCAATTTGAAGTTTCAATCTATTAATTTTGAGTTTTAAGAGGTGGGTTTTAACCTTGAATGTATCAAGATTAAGCTTGAACGTTTTAGGTTCTACGCCTGTACGTTTTAGCTTAACCTTGAATGTATAATATTTAAGCTTGAACTTCTAAACTTTTTGTTGTGAACTTCTAAACCTTTTGTTTTGAACTTCTAAACTTGAACATTTAAAGATGTTCGTTTTGGTTAGAACGTTTAAATGCACATAGTGTCTTTAGTTTTGTCCTGGACGTTTAAACATAATATTTTGAACCCTAATCAGAGCTCAACTGAGTGTATTATTTCCGCAATTTCATAATCGATTGATGAATCTAAATCCTTCTGCACATCAATTCGATTGATTAAATCATCATTTTTTTTATCAATTTTGAAGATTCTTGATGTTCAAGGACGTTCTATTTTTTGGTTTTTAACTTCAGAGTTTTCATACTTTAAGCTCTGATTAGGGTTTTGAATTTGGATAAGAAAGGATTTGTAATGGATAAATTTGATCATGAACTAGTTTGGGTTATTTACGAAATTTCCACCACGTGTTTTTTAATCCAACGTTCTGGAAGGTCGCGTACGTAATATGTGATAAGCCAATACTGTAAAATAACCTACACATATACAAATATATACATATATATATATATATATGTTGGGTTTCTATGGAATTTATAAACTTAGTTAACCATTTAACTAGTCACAATAAAGGCGGAAGCGTGATATAAACAAACTAAACATATGTATCCATGTGTTTATATATGTATATATTACAAGTTTATAGGAAATGTGTACATGAACAACCTAATTTATTCATGTTAAAAGATTACCAATAATCTATTTATTAGAAACCCGAAGCAAGGATCAAATGATACGGGAAAACTAAACTATCAAAGCTATAAACACTTACATTCTTAACCTTTTAAGAGTGTAGTTGATGTTGAAGAAGATGATGATGTTGATGCTAGACTTTCAAAGGGAAAATCCTCAAACGGAAGATACCCCGAGCCTCCAACACACACCGAACTTTGTTAGGGAGCTTGAACACGAATAATCGAGACCCGAGCCTCCTTTTGATCTTGGCCGTAAGCAAGACCAAGAAAGAAAGAAAGTCTTGTGGTTGTCTTACTTAAAAAACCCTTGTGTTGCTTGTTAGAATATATATATATATTCACACTCAACACTTAATCAAATCATTCATACATGGTGTTAGATTTTAGTCAAGTGTATATCACTCAAGCTCCACCAAACCATGACAAAGTTTGACCAAAACTTTGGGGTGTGGGGCCCACCCAAAACCGGCCCCAAATATATATATATTTATTTATTTTTTTTATTATTATTTATTTTATACTTTATAAAATATATAAACACCCCATCTTTTATAAACCATTTTATAAAAGAACACATAGTTAAATAATCATTCCAATAATAATTATTTGAATAAATAAATTAACCAATTAATTTATTTAACACTTTCAAGTAAGTATTCAGAAACCCGATTTTCTGAATGTATCATGTTCTGTATTTGTCTCATAGATCTTATCTTAACAAATACATAATTGGTGTGTGTCTAACTCGTTATTGGGTATGACCCGACTTGGATCAAACACAACTAGCCACATTAACCTAATTATGTGTCTCGGGCATACGGTATTCCAACAATCTCCCACTTGCTCGTGACTCATAAGATGTTAATGCTAATGGTGAATACCGCCTAACAACAGGTTACCACCCCTAGTATGTTTGACTAAGTGCCATTCAATAACATCATCCCCTTCAAGTCCATACTTGATATGATATAGGTAAGTCTTATCATTACATCCCTTTGTTACTAGATGTCCTGTCAAATCAAAGAGACACAGAGTGATCATTCTCTCAATGATTTAACTTAACAGGCCTTAGACATCTAAACTCTCAACACATAAGAGGAACAAATCCCATCTTGACTGGATACATCCTCGTTGACATCTCATATGATATCTGAGCTCTTTCTTACACGTCATCGTGTTACCGAAATAACAAAGAAGAGAGTCAAGTTATCAGACTTGATGAAAAACCAGATCCAATATGCATCTCAGGTCAAAGGACACAATGATACTCGTCTTTACTCAAGGATTACTTATGATCAGTTGCACTAACTCCATGCTGTGATCCTTGAGAGCGGATCATGTCCAACATTTGTATCCCACAAATATCTATGAACCTTGGTGGCAAACCTATGCCCTATATTCATCACATGAATATCAACCAATCCGGGTTCATAATAGTCTTACCTTCATACTTGTTCCCACAAGTATGATCGACTACGGACGTTTAGAACAACATAAGTTATTCATGGATTAAACATGCAAATATAGAACATAACTCATTGAATAATTAAAACATAATTAATTTTCATGAGATACCCATTACATTCGTTCTTATACAAACACTAAATACAGATTAAATCCACTCACTAGAATACCGAAGTCCTAATGCACAAACATGACCCTCATGCTTTGGCCTATCGAGGAGCTTCGTGAGTGGGTCCGCAATATTTCGATCGGTATGAACTTTATGAATACATATCTTTCCCTTTTCAACTTCATCCCTTATGTAGTTGAATCTGCGCTCAATGTGCCTCGTTTTCTGATGAGCACGAGGCTCCTTGATCTGTGCAATAGCACCCTCATTGTCACAGAATATCTCTAGGGGCTCTTGAATGGTAGAGATAATCCCTAGATCCATGATGAACTTTTTCATCCATGCAGCCTCTTGGGCTGCCATTGAAGCGGCGATGTACTCAGATTCTGTAGTGGATAACGCGACAACATCCTGCTTCGAACTCTTCCAAGAGACAGCGCCTCCATTCAAAATGAAGACATATCCCGACTGTGACCGAGAATCATCTCGGTCAGTTTGGAAACTCGCATCCACGTAACCCTTTACGACGAGTTCCTCCTCACCAGACCCATATATTAAAAACATATCCTTAGTCCTTCTAAGGTATTTTAATATATTCTTGACAGCCATCCAATGACTGTCACCTGGGTTGTGCTGGTATCTACTCGTTATGCTCAAAGCATACTAGACGTCCGGTCTAGTGCACATCATTGCATACATAATAGATCCTATTGCCAAAGCATAAGGAACATGCTTCATCCTATCCTGCTCTTCCTTAGAGCTAGGACTTTGGGATGAGCTTAACACGGTTCCTCTAGGAATAGGTACCAAACCTTTCTTAGAGTTTTCCATCCTGAACCTTTTCAGGATTTTATCAATGTATGCACTTTGATTGAGTCCGATCAATTTCCTTTGTCTATCCCTATAGACCTTTATTCCCAAGATATATGTCGCTTCTCCAAGATCCTTAATTGAGAAACGACTACTTAACCACGCTTTAACGCTTTCCATACTTGGTATATCATTTCCAAATAAAAGTATATCATCGACATACAAAATAAGGAACATGACTATACTCCCACTAGCCCATTTATACACACACGCCTCATCACCGTTTTGGACGAAACCAAACGCTTTAATTTCTTCATTGAAACGATGATTCCACATCTGTGATGCTTGTTTCAACCCGTAGATTGATTTCCTTAACTTACATACTTTGTCAGGATTAGATGGATCGACAAAACCTTCAGGCTGAACCATATGGACATCTTCCTCAAGATATCCATTAAGAAAAGCGGTCTTGACATCCATCTGCCATATCTCATAATCAAAATGAGCTGCAATGGCAAATAATATCCTGATCGACTTAAGCATCGCGACCGGCGAGAAGGTTTCATCATAATCAATCCCTTGAGTTTGCGTGAAACCTTTTGCTACAAGTCGTGCTTTGTAAGTATCTAAATTTCCATGCATATCTGTCTTCTTCTTGAAGACCCACTTACATCCAACCAGTTTGGAGTTAAGTGGACGATCAACCAATTCCCAAACTTGGTTATCCTGCATGGATTGCATCTCGGCGCTCATGGCTTCAAGCCACTTGTCACAATCAGGTTGTGACATAGCATCTTTGTAGGAGATCGGTTCATCCGAATCGACCAAGTAGCAATCATCCACGAGAAATCCATATTTCTTGGGAGGTCGACTAATCCTACTAGATCTGCGAGCAACGTGTGTATGATCAACCATTTGATCACCTTCAACATCCTCGTGTTGAAAACTAGTATCGACCAACTGTGTATCATCCAGTGATTCTTGAACCTCTTCAAGTTCCACTCTCTTTTCACTAGGTCCTTCCATAAGGAACTTAGTTTCTAAGAAGTATCCTTTGCGTGAAACAAACACCTTTTGTTCACTAGGATCATAGAATATATATCCTATATCATCCTTTGGTATCCTATGAAGATACACCTGATGGATCGAGCCTCAAGCTTATTTGGGGTGTCACGTTTAACATAAACTATGCATCCCCATACCCTTAAATATGAAAAGGATGGAACCTTTCCATGCCATACTTCATAGGGTATTCGATCCACCTTTTTGGTCGGGGCCATATTCAAAATACGAGCCGCTGTAAGTAGCGCATATCCCCAAAATGATGGCGGTAGTGAGCTTCGTGCCATCATTGACCGAACCATGTCCAACAGTGTTCTATTCCTCCTCTCGGATACTCCGTTATGTTGAGGAGTTCCAGGAGGAGTGAACTGTGAAATAATTCCACAATCTCTAAGATGACATTTAAAAGCATCACTTAGGTATTCGCCTCCTCTATCGGAGCGGAGTACCTTGATTGTTCGGTCGAGCTGATTTGTACTTCATTTTGAAATTCCTTGAACATTTCAAGGCTTCATGTTTGTGTTTCATTAGATACACATACCCATATCGACTAAAATCGTCGGTAAAGGTAATGAAGTACCTTTCACTATTCCTACTAGTGGGCTTGAGAGGTCCGCATACATCAGTATGTATGATACCTAACAAGTCCTTAGCCCTTTCATTTATACCTTTAAAAGGTTCTTTGGTCATCTTGCCTTGAATACAAGATTCACACTCATCAAACGAACCTAACTCATTTGTTTTCAAAAGACCATTCTTTTGGAGAGTATTTACACGATTCTTGTTTATGTGTCCAAGACGACAATGCCAAATGTAGGAATCACTCAAATCCTTTTTGAGTCTTTTAGTGGAAGTTTGATATAATGAGCTATTTGAGGTATTGTCATGAACCAATTCATAAATACCGTTGTTTGGTACAGCTTTAAAATAAAAGATACCATTAGATGATACATGCATTTCTGATTTTACAAATTTAAAGTCAAAGTTACATTGTCTAAGAAGGTGCACGGAAATAATGTTCCTAGTCAAACTAGGAGCATACAAAACATTTCTCAAAACAACTTCCAAACCACTTGGAAGCGATAAAGTGAAGTCTCCTCTAGCGACCACGTGCACCCTTGCACCGTTGCCCATGAAAAGACTCACTTCGCCCTTCTTTAAGTCTTCATTCCTTTTGAACCCCTGCAACCAATTGCAAATATGAGTTCCACATCCGGTATCCAATACCCATGTGTTAGAAGAAATAAGATTTAGCTCAATATTAATCATAAAGACATTACCTGAGGCATGCCCCGCATTCCTCTTGTCTCTTAGCTCTTTTAGGTAGACCGGGCAATTGCGTTTCCAATGTCCGGTCTCCCCACAACCAAAACAAGGATCATCCTTATGACCCCTCGGTTCCACAACCTTTTGTTTCTTTGCCATAACCGGTGATTTGCCCTTACCCTTAAGATGCATAGGAGGACCCTTTCTTTTTGCTACCTTAGCCTTAGAATTGGGTTGAGATCGATTCTTGGATTTACCTTCATTGATCGCAAACACGGGTAAAACCCTTTTACCCATGCTCGCCTCGGCTGTTTTAAGCATTGAGTGAAGTTCTCCAATGTTTTTGTCCCACCCATTCATGTTATAATTTAACACGAAAGTGTCGAACCTTTTCGACAGAGAGTTAAGGATCAAATCCGTTGCTAACTCTTTTGAGATGGGACAGTTGAGCTTGGCGAGGCGATCAATGTAACTTTTCATCTTAAGTACATAAGTTGAAACTGGTTGATTATCATCC
>NW_027503741.1:0-27965 GCF_021521415.1 Bidens hawaiensis
CAATATTTTGGCCATCCTACAATCCTACTTTTCAAATTTTGCCACCTAAGTTAACTAACCATAAGAATTATTGGGCAGTTTGGCCACGGAACTTTTAATTGGGCTCTATTCTACCCATTTCAGGTTTGTTATGTCACACTTGATCCATGTAAAATAACCATTTACCATGTAAAAGAAGCGGTACCGAATTCAGTACTAATTTGGTATCGTTGGTACCGAATTGATACTAAGTTGTAAAATTCGAGCATTTTTTTGTACTTGTCGTTCTTCCAATAATGCGGCATCTTCGTTAAACCCGTTTGAGACGAGAAACTCGTAGTCTCGCCCCTTTTGCCGCAATTCAAATAGACCGGCAAGTCGTTCGTTGGTTTCGTTTCCATGTTGGAAGGTAGCGGTACGTTTCACGTTTCGGGTTTCGAAACGACCAAACATATCATTTAGTCGGTCTGGTTCTTCATGCGCCCCCACATCGGATTGTGACGACGACGAACCCTCCACATTTTTCCACTCTTTTTCTTCCTATCCCCAGGGGTCGAGCCAACTCTTGTACGTCGTTGTCCCATAAATTAACTGCGTCATCCTCGTCTTCATCAACGAGGTTGAAGTTACGAGCATCGGAGGGGGTGAGCTCGGATTTGTCGAAGGCGAGGTCTTCGACCGTTCTGTAGCCTGGGATGATGCGCCGGATCGTCGAGCGACCAGAACGATGAGTGCCCCGTTCCATTTCAGGCAAACCCAAAATTTCTCCCATGAAGTTAAATACTTAAGCGTCTTCCCTTGCCACCCTTCCAGTTTCCTATGAGTTTGAAAGTCGGTTAACACTCAAGATTGGATGTTGGTGTCGTTTTGCCCGCTACGCCAACCGGGTCCCTTCGTAGCATATTTTTGGCATTCTTAGTTTACAACCTTCCAATGGGCTTAAATAGCTTCTTTACCCCGATATTCAAACGGTTTGCCCGTTATCTCAAGCCACTTTCAAATATTTTCTTCCAAAATATTCCGGAGGCTTGATTGTAACTGATCACGCACTTTTTTGTTTTATATTCTTAGTCCAATTAATTTATTGATAAAGTAGTAGGTTTCAAAAGAAAAAAGGGGTTTCTAGGTGTCTGGCAATGGACCAAGTGGATTTTAGGTGTCTAGCAATCTCAGATGGTTGGATCACGTTTATCTCTCTTAATGGCGTTCCATGTAAGCGATGACGTGTACATTTGTTGTGACTGGATCAGCCATCTGAGATGGCTGGATCCAAATTTATTCTATTGAACATAATTTGGCCATTTGGCAACATAAGATGAAACCAGCCATCTGATAGCTGGATTGACATCCGTATTTTCAATTATTGCAAACTCGCGGGTGTACTACAAAGATAATTTAAAAGTCATGTGGTGTAAGTTGATAGCATATGACATCTTTTGAACACTATACTCATTATTTCCATACATAGCAAGTCATGAGAGTATATCCATTATACAAGAATTTTGATTGTAATAAAGAACATCAATATTCTTTTTCCTATGTATCTGTTCAACCTTCAACCTTTATGCATTACACAAGTGCAAATCGCCATTAAAAATTTATTAATATGAGGTAGTAACTTGAGAAATATAGGGAAAACGTATTGGTGTTCTTTTGTAGAATTAAAATTATTCTTGTATAATGGATAAACTCTCGTGACTTACTCTGCTTAGAAATAGTAAGTATAGTGTTCAAAAGATGTCATATGCCATTAACTTACACTACATGACTTTAAAATCATCTTTGCATCTTCAAAGAAGTAAGCCAGCGAGTTTGCAATAATTAAAAATACGGAGTTCAATTCAGCTATCTCAAATGACTGGTTTCATCTTATGCTGCCAAGTGGCCAAATTATGTTTAATGGAATAAATTTGGATCCATCCATCTCAGATGACTGATACAGTCACAACAAATATACACGTCATCGCTTACATGGAACGCCACTATGAGAGATAAATGTGATTCAGCCATCTCAGATGGTTGGACACCTAAAATCCATTTGGTCAATTGTCAAACACCTAAAAACCATTTTTTTTTTCTTTTTAAACCAATTACTTTGAAAAAAAAAATCTTAATTTGTTCCGATACATAGTACTCTCCAAGCCCAATTACATGGTTCGTATCCAATCCGAAACCCGAATTCAAAATTCATATCGATTTTTTTATTACGGATACGGCTCGGTTTACAAGGTGTTTTTTTGTTTTTTTTAACCCCCTAATTGCACCCTCCCGTAAACAAGTACAAATAAAATGTAAGGTAATATAAGATTAGGGTTGGGTTTCTTGAGAAATATAAACGTCTCCCTGTTAGCAAAGTGGTGATAACGATTCAAAAATGAAAAAGGCAATTTGTGGTGGAAGGTAATCTGCTCCCGGTCATCGTCCGGCTTCCCGGTAAAAAGATCATACGCGGGCCCGATTGGTAAAAGCTTGGAGGATCTTAAGCTGGTTGGAATGGATGTGGGTAAGATGATTCGCTCAGAGGTTAATAATGGGGCAAACACGTGGTTTTGGTTATATAATTGGCTCGTTGACTGCCCTTTGTGTGTTCGGATCCCCTAATTTATTCTCAAACAATGCTCGGTGGCGGACAGGTTATTCATGTGGGATGGTGTGATTTGTGGAAAATGGGATTGGCGTATGGCACCTATGGGGCATGTCCTCGTGGAAGAATTTAAATGGAATAGCTGGGTTCCATTGAAGGTGGGTTTTGTTGCGTGGCGAGCCGTGCTTAATAGGCTTCCAACGCGGGATGCACTGTTTAGGAGAAACATTTCGGTTTGTGAAAGGGAGGAGGAATCGGTCAATCATATTTTTATCACGTGTGAGGTTGCTCAAGTTTTATGGTGTTTAATTTCCCAATGGTGCAAAGTTCCTTTGATTTATGCATTTGGTATGCAAGACTTGTTGGAACTTCATAAACACTTAGCGGCTTCCACAGAAAAGTCTAAAGCTTTTCACGCAATGTGCTTGATAACTATTTGGTGTCTTTGGAAAAAGTGGAATGATAGAGTACATAATGGGAACCCCGATTCTCCCGTATAATGTATTTGAAGAAGTCAAGCTATTGGTTACTTGTGGGTTAAATCTCGGTCAAAAAGAAGGGGCTTAACTTGGGAAGATGGCGTAGCTTTAGTTGGAAATAGGAGTGTTTTGCTGTTGCTTCGCTGTTGGTGTCGTTTTGTTTCAGGATTGACTTTTGAAGAGGTAGGTCCCAGCAGAGGTGGTTAGGACCCGCAAGACTCCCTTAAAAGGAGACGTCTGCGTAGTTGAACACGCAAGACTCCTTAAACGGACGTCTGCGCAGTTGAACCCGCAGACTTCACCATAGGGACGTCTGCGCCGCGACCTACCAAACCCGCAGGACCCACCACGCTCAGAGTTGTGACGACCTCACATGCGGTACGCAAGCTGGTCCCGCAGGAAATTGCCTCCCTATGGTTTCCAAGTATCCGCCTGTTCCCGCAGGTGCGGATACCCGCCATTAGGGACTGGCCACCCGCGCAGCATGGCTACACGCATAAGGCTCAAACTCGTAATAATTCAGTAGTCACCTGAAGAAGGAATGAGCAAAGACGGGAACATTCCCGCATAAAGGCGGGAGGGGGAAAACTCCCGCCTAAATGAGCCAGTCTGTATAATAATGGAGGATCTTTTGTGTGATACCTGACGAGGTATGGACAAAAGATCTGACCAAGGATACGACAGCTCACTGACAGCAGCATGGCAGACAACACGCCACAGCACTGTGACCAATAGCCGCCGCCTGCTCACCAACTCCTGCCATACCACGTGCCTAGCCTGTAGTTGGTGGAAAAGGAAAAGTAAACAGCACGCCTGGTCACTATCAGCCGCTGCCTATCCACCAATTACCAGCAGAGCACGTGTGTAGGCCACAGTTGGCAGAGTATTAGGCCGGCTAAACCTCCTTGGAAACCCACCTTCGGCTATAAAAGACATCAAATGGTATTGTCATTTCATCATCTAATATCTTGCATAATTTACCTGATAACTGCTCTAGTATTCTTAATATACTTTTATATTCAAAGAGTAATATAGACTGATTCTCACGCCGGAGGGTGGTCACAAGGAGGAACCCCCCCCCCCCTTTCTTAGTGACGAGCTCACGGTGTCTGTTTTGCAGGTTATCGGAAGAACCATCTTGCCGGAATTAACCCCTCGTGGGAAACGTCTATCTAACCCTCAAGTTACTCGTAATCTGTCGGGGTTCGACTGGTGTTTCTTCATTGGCGCCATCCGTGCATAAAGCTAGAACTTTATTTTTCTCCAGTTTTTTCAAAATTTCTGGAAAGATGGTTAAGGATACTCCGGTCCCGAAACCGAGTAACCAAGAGACTCCGGTTATCACAACCCCAGCTACTGGGGGAGATACTGAGTACACAGCTTTTACAAACACTACCCTGGTTACTCAAGCCGGGACAAGTACAGTAAACTTTGCGAACACTACCCCAGTTACCCAAGCTGGGGCAAATGCAGCAAACAACCGTTCACTGGGATTCACTGATACCCAGATAGAGAAACAACGAACGAGGCTCCCCTGCCAAACGCTTGATGAAGTTAAGGCGTGGGCGGAGGCACGTCAGAAAAAGTTCCAAGCTGAGCTGGACGAACGCCTACGTTCCGTCCAACAGGCTTACGAATTCGGAGGCACACACCAGCTCAACATGAGCAGTGAGTGCGAATCCTCGGATGAAGATTGGGAGGAATCTGATTCCGACGCAAACCCTCGCCTTAGGGAGAAAGGGAAGCGTAAGAGAACAGACTTCCGAACAAGGAATTTCGGGGAACCTTTCGAACAAAGGAACGCAGAGGCAAAGTCTCGTGACTTTTCCAAAACCTTCAAACCTACGGTTGCAAACGCAGGAACTTCCAAGTTTGCGAGGGACATTGCGGAAGCAATCGCCCCAAAAGGTGCCAAACAGATGCCCAACATTGGCACCTACGACGGCATATCCGACCCGGATGATCATCTGAACAGATTCATAGCGGGGCAACCGTCAGCAACTGGACGGAGCCCACGTGGTGTTACATGTTCCAGATGACACTGGTTGGAGCAGCAAGAGCGTGGTTTGACCGTCTACCGGTCCACCACATCTTTGATTGGGCGGACTTTCAACACAAGTTCAACCAACACTTCAGTCAACAGAGGAAATATACTGAAGAACAATGGACAATACTCAACTGCGTTAGAGATAAAAACGAGCCTTTGCTAGATTTTATTACTCGCTTTAACTCAAAGAAGCTGAGTCTGGGTGTTATAAGCGAAGACCTTGTTCGCGCAGCTTTCATTCAAGGCGCGGATTACCCAGAGCTTATCCGCACGTTGACGGGTAAAGATGGCATGCCATCCACATGGGATGCCATCATGACGGCAGCCAAGCGCTTTGCCGAAACAGAGAAGCAACTGGGTAGGGATCTGCCCAAGACCACGGACTTCTATGCGCAAAGGACTAGAGAAAATGTCCAAACCACCCAGTGGAACAAAAGGAGGAAGCTAAACATGTGGCAGTCAAGGGTAAACTTTGACACCTTCCTTCGCAGACGGAAGAAGTAATACACAGTTGTTGAATCAGCACCCCAGGTGGGCGCCGCTCACTAAAAGCGTCACGGAGGTATTCGCCACGGAGAAACTCCCATGGCCAAAAGCTCCGACGATCCGGCAACACCCGGATGCAGATCAAAGCAAGTATTGTGACTTTCACGGCATAAAAGGCCACAATACTGAAACGTGTTCCTCCTTGAAAGATATTATCGAAACATTTGTCAAGAATGGCAGACTCCGACACCTGGTGGCATCAATCAAGAACGGAGGGAAGAATGACAATCGATACAGAAACAACGGGCGAAAGCCAGTTGACATCAGTATCCACATGGTCCAGGGTTACATCATGGGAAGGAAAAGACGAGTGACAGAACCGTGTGCATGGAAAGAGGCCGAGGTACGTTTCCCAAGAGTGCCAGGAGGACCCAGCAAAGAGGGCCCTATCATCATCAAAACCCAGCTGGGGCATTACATCACTTCCCGCACTCTCGTTGACAACGACGCTTCATCAACGGTTATGTACAGACAGTTCTTTGACAAGCTAGATGATGAAGACAAGGGGCGCTTAGAAACGGTCTACGCCTCGATGGAAGGATTCGATGGCAGCACGAACACCCCCCTGGGTATCCTATCTTTCCCCGTCACTCTTGCGGATGGGAACCGATCACGCACAGAAGATGTGGATTTCGTCGTCATGAGGAAGCCACATCACACATATGACATCCTCTTCGGAAGAGATGGGATGACAAGATTCAACGCCGTTGTATCTTCGGTCCACGGCATGATGGGATGGCCAACAACGGCAGGTGTAGCAATGATCACCGGCGTTCCCCAGGTATGTATCGCGTCTGTCTCATCCAACCCCAAACCAAAAATGGCCAAACGCACATTCACCGAACCAGAAGAATGGGCTTTCAATGGCAAATACCCCGATCAGGCGGTCACCATTGGTCCAACAATCACTGACCCCGCACGCACCTTACTCAAGCGCTTACTACAGAAAAACGCTGACATCTTCGCATGGAAACCAGCAGACATGACTGGTGTACCTCGAGATAAAGCGGAGCATAAGCTCAAATGTGACCCGGCTTTTACGCCAGTCATACAAAAGCGCAGAGTAATGGGGGCAGAGCAAGCTAACGCGTGTAGAACCCAAGTCAAGGAACTCCTTGACGCGGGCATCGTGCGCGTTAGCAGATATCAAACTTGGGTTGCAAATCCCGTTATGGTACCAAAGGCTAACAAACAATGGCGCATGTGCATAGATTTCAAAGATCTGAACAAAGCATGCCCCAAAGATTGTTACCCGTTACCCGAAATTGATCTTAAGGTAGATTCGTTAGCACCGTTTCGCCTTAAATGCTTCCTTGATGCGTATAAAGGATACCATCAAATCCACATGGCCGTTGACGATCAAGATAAGACCGCATTTCGGACGCCCGATGGCACATTCTGTTATCAAATGATGCCATTCGGACTTAAGAATGCCGGGTCCACATATCAACGCCTGATGGACAAAGAGTTTCACGCCCAAATCGGGAGGAACCTGGAAGTATACATGGATGATCTGGTCATCAAAAGTCTTGACCCGGAAGCGATGTTGAAAGACATCGAAGAAACATTCAACACTCTCAGGAGGATAAATATGAAGCTTAACCCGAGCAAATGTTCTTTCGGGATGGAAGAAGGGAAGTTCTTAGGAGTCACCGTTACAAAGGATGGCTTCAGAGCGAACCCTGAAAAGGTCGAGGCCATTGTCAAAATGGAATCACCTACTACCATCAAGCAGGCTCAGACACTGAACGGACGCCTAGTTGCGCTTAACCGCTTCTTGGCAAATCATGCGGAAAGGGCATTCCCGTTCGTGTCGACGCTGAGGAACTGTTTAAAGAAAACGCACTTCCGCTGGACACCAGAAGCGGAAGCAGCTTTTCAAGAAATTCGGTCACGCTTGATCGAACTTCCAACGCTCACAGCACCGGAAGCGGGAGAGGAGTTAATCATTTACCTCTCCGCAACAGACAGAGCGACCGGGGCCGTCCTGTTAGTCGAGCGAAAAGGCATCCAGATGCCAATCTACTATGTTAGCCGCCTCCTAACGGACGCTGAAACTCGGTATGCCAAACTTTGGTGGATGTATTGTAGCTCCTTGCTAGTTTGTGAATATAACCTTTGTTGGTCTTTCAAAAATATATATATAAAAGATTACCACAAGTGAAAAGTATAGACTAGATTCATGGTATACCAGTATAACCCAAAGGATACAACTTGTAATTGAAATCCAGATATTTTTATAAACCTCACTCACTTTTATATCAATCAAATTCTTTTCTTTTTCTATTCTACTCCTTTTCCTTCATTTGGTCTCCACCATCCCTAACCCTTCAATCCACCAAACAGCCAACTCCACCCGATGGCCTTCGCCCGCCGGAGTTTCAAACCCATCTCCACCACCACCTCCTTCTTCCACCGCCGCCTGCTCACCACCACCACCGACGACATCACCGTCGAAACCAGCGTCCCCTTCACCGGCCACAACTGCGAGCCACCCTCCAGATCCGTCAGCACCAACCCCAAAGAACTCCTCTCCTTCTTCACCGACATGGCTCTCATGCGCCGCATGGAGATCGCAGCCGACTCCCTGTACAAATCCAAACTCATCCGAGGCTTCTGCCACCTCTACGACGGCCAGGAAGCCGTCAGCGTCGGCATGGAAGCCGCCATCACCAAAAAAGACTGCATAATAACCGCCTACCGTGACCACTGCATATTCCTCGGACGCGGTGGAACGTTGTTGGAATCCTTTGCTGAATTGATGGGCAGGCAGGCGGGCTGCTCCAAGGGCAAAGGCGGCTCGATGCATTTTTATAAAAAGGATGCCTGTTTCTTCGGCGGGCATGGGATTGTGGGCGCTCAGGTGCCGTTGGGGTGTGGGCTGGCGTTTGCTCAAAAGTTTAGGAAGGAGGACCATGTCACCTTTGCTATGTATGGGGACGGAGCGGCGAATCAGGGGCAGCTGTTTGAGGCCTTGAATATGGCCGCGCTTTGGGACTTGCCCGCGATCTTGGTCTGCGAGAATAATCACTGTAAGGGGCTTTGTTTTATGACTGTTATTCATGTTTCGGTTTAATTCGGTTAATTGGTTTGGTTAACTTTCGGTTATTCATTTTGGTTCGTAACTAAAATTAAAATTGGGCTACAATTTCACTTTTAAATACATGAAATGGATTCATAAATACAAGAAATGAAGATATAAACACATGAAACGGTGGTATAAAACATGAAATGGAGGTATAAACGCTAGAAAAATATGAAAATACGAATGGTTTGGTTCGGTTCAGTTAATTTCGGTTAACCAGTAAAATATAAAAATCTGCAAATTTTGTTGTGTGAGAATAATCACTGTAAGGCTTTTATTTAAAACTTATTATGATTGATTGTGTTATTTGCTATGGTTGTATGAAATTATACTTGTTTTGGAGTTGGAGTTAAGTTAAGTGTTTGCAAATGATCTAGAGACTGGAGATGTGATGGCTGTGGTTTAGGGACCATGATATGTACTTTTTGTAACATATTTTATGGATCAGAGTAGTATTGAATAATATGTTAGTTCGATTGTACAAGATTATATGATTAGGTGGGTATTAAATTCTAGACATGATAATCACACCGGCAAATTAGTGAATTAAACAAATGTCGAAAATATATTATGGATCATAGTAGTATTAATTTATTTTTTAATTGAATGGTATTAATTTATGATTATGCAGGTATTAAATGAATTAGTGAATCAAACAAAATGTAGAAAATGATGTAACGTGTGTGTACTTCTAACAAATATTTGGAAGAGCTTGTAAGGTGTATTTTGGTCTGCGAGAACAATCACTAAATATAGAATCAATTCAAGTCTTCAATCAATCATAAACATGATCTAGAGACTTAAGATGTGATGGTTGTGTTAGGAACAAAGCGGCGCGCGGAAGCGAAACAGCACACACATGCACAACGATAAACACACATAAACGAAAATATAAACGACACAAGAATTTAACGTGGTTCGGTCCCCGCGAGGGGACCTACGTCCACGGGCTGCAACTAGGTTTTCTTATTAAGCTCAAGGCACACAAGATTACAATTACAACTAGGGTATATATAGACTAAATCTAGGGTTCCTAACTTGTTCTCCAAGTTAGGCCCAAACAAATAAGATGGGACCCATTAGGGCCGGCTAACCCTAATTAGGGCCGGCTGCCCTAATACCCTTTGTTCGAGTCTCCAACCCTAACAATCTCCCACTTGGAGGCTCGAGCAATCCTCAATCCACCATCCAAGCAAACCCTATACCTGTAACTCCAGTAATCTTAAAAACAGAAATCTTCCAAGCCTCCAGTTCCAAGAACAAGCTAAAACTTCACGGTCAGAAGTTCTCCAAGCCTCAAGCTCCCAAGAACAAGCTATGATTTCAAATAAAAGAAGTCCTCCAAGCCTCAGTTCCCATAAACAAGCTAAGACTTCAATCTAATCCTCCTAGTTGCAGCGGCCCGCTCCTCAATTACCTGAAGAGCCAGTTGAAGCTCCATTGAGCTCCAACCCAACAGTCATCAATGACCCAGCCATGGCAAAACCCGCCATTGACTCATCCTCAATCTCAACCGGCTCCCACTGATTCGAACTACCGGCTCCAGAGACTCCCAGAGAAAACACCACTCTCCAAAACCTGCAAGTACCCAGGAGAGATTTTCCCATTCGGAATTCCGGTATTCAAAACCCAACGGTGTTTTGAACTGTACCTAGAACACGGTTCGTGCTCCCACTGTTCCAAAACCCCTGACCTAGTTTAAACCTCCGAATGCACTCAGCTACATCCCGGTGGCTCCAGGATTCACACTTGCAAAATGAATCCACTTAGCTCTACCCGATGCAGCGAGCCAAGACTTTAATACTCGGAAGTTGGTTCCCTTCTTCCAGCGATACATAAACTTGTACCTTCCCAAAGTCTTCAATAAGATTCACCAATACTTCACTACAGTGGGTAACATGAAATGAAGTATACCAGAATCTCGAACCCAAGAGTCTCACTGCCTTCACTGAGTCCCAATGCATCAACCCAGACACATTCTCAGAAGCAGAATTCATTATCTTTTGACATTGACTCTAAAGAATGTCACGAACCTCCATGCAGCTCCACGAAGTCAACTATGCCCAGCTCCCACTGTCCCTGTTATCCCAACCCATTACCAAAACCAACATTCCATGAGATTATCCCCGATCGTACTTTTCCCGGTAAACGTGTTCACCCAGCACAAGATCCCGGATCCCCTCAAATGTCGAACTGCTGATCACCACCGAACAAGAAATAATTTCATAGTTCCAGACCAGCTAACCGGCAAACGGTTATAACTAACAGCAGTAGAGCTTTACCGAAAGCAAACGGTACCAAGGATTCCGCGATTGTACACCCGATCAGCTAATCCTAACCGAATAAACCTTTCAACCCGACTTCCCTTTTTTTTCACTTATGTCGTCACCAGCACACCAGAATCAGAATACTTAAAACCCAAAGCATTCCAACCTGCTAGTTCCATTTTCACCTGTTTTATCCCACAGTACCACATCCAAGTTCCTTTGACAAAACCAACCAACCGAAATCCAAACCGGTCAAACCTTCGATCATACCCATCCCGTCTTCAGCTATAACAATAGCAATCAGGAAACAAATCGAAACAGTGAACACATCAATGGTACGAGCCAGAACTTGACGGATGTTCTCTACCGAACATTGTCAACTGACCGATTTGCTCCTACAATAAACTTCGCAGACAAATCTAAACCCAAATATTGATTTTCACGTAACTCGGTTCTCAAACAGTTGATAATAAACAGTCAACAGAAACTAACTAAATCTCTAACCTTTATTCGACGAATCCAAGAGTTTTATAACCAAACCCTAATCGGCGGCTTCAAAGAGATTAACCTGGTACTATAAACAAAACCATTTATACCCGCGATGTCATAACCCGAAACACCTGACCCGACCTTCACCTGCAAACCCGAGTGAGACCAGCAACTTCAAGAGATCCAAAACCGGAACTCTAATTGCAAATTCACTCCAAATCAGCCCCGAACAGCCCTGTTTTCTTTCCCTTTTTGCGCAACCTAGGGTTTCTCCTTTACGAATCGTTCTTCCGTGCAATACCGTGTGCAACAACGAGCCAAAGCTCTGATACCACTTGTTAGGAACAAAGCGGCGCGCGGAAGCGAAACAGCACACACATGCACAACGATAAACACACATAAACGAAAATATAAACGACACAAGAATTTAACGTGGTTCGGTCCCCGCGAGGGGACCTACGTCCACGGGCTGCAACTAGGTTTTCTTATTAAGCTCAAGGCACACAAGATTACAATTACAACTAGGGTATATATAGACTAAATCTAGGGTTCCTAACTTGTTCTCCAAGTTAGGCCCAAACAAATAAGATGGGACCCATTAGGGCCGGCTAACCCTAATTAGGGCCGGCTGCCCTAATACCCTTTGTTCGAGTCTCCAACCCTAACAGGTTGTAGTTTTAGGGACCATGTTATGTACTTTATGCGAGATATATGATTGGATTAGTTGACTGGATTGGAAATTAGAATATTCAAGTATTCAATTATGTGGTCATTGAATTGTGCAGAAGTATATAATTATTTCAGCATTAAGTGCTAGACATGATAAGCCCACTGACAAATTAGTAAATTAAACAAATTTCTAAGGCATAATTGGATGAGTTTGTAAGGTCTTTTATCTTGTTTTTATTTATCTGTGATTTAAAAAGTTATTGAAGTTTCTTGGATTGGGATGCAGATGGTATGGGTACAGCTGAATGGAGAGCTGCAAAGAGTCCTGCTTATTACAAGCGAGGAGATTATGTTCCTGGATTGAAGGTAAGTTTCGTCTGTGTTTTTTTGCTTCACAAATTTTATGTACGAGAATTGTCATATATCACATCTGACTCTAGATAAATTACATACTAAAATACAGAGTTACCGTTGTTATGAGGGTTCACGGTCCAGTTTGGCCTGTTTTGACTAAAAATTTGGGCCGACCTTGTAACTACGGTTTTGGAAAAATACAACCCCAATCGGTCAGGTTGGTTGGGTTTGCCTATCTGGCCTGTGTTTACAGTTTTGATGGTTTGGTTAATACCAGTTCTATGATTTTAAACAAAAAAAAGATGTTTTTAAAAACCATAATTTGTATTAAAATTTTGATAAATTTGTATTAAAATTTGTTTTAAAAAAGAGTTATTTGATTTTGGTGGTTTGATCAGTTTTGACGGTTTGTGAACACCCCTAGACACTGTGACCATATACTGATATACACATTCACACATGTTTTAAGTGCTCATTCTGTAGTCGTCATTTCAAATGAGTACAACCTATGACTTAGTTACCATACTAACACATTTCTTGTCAATTATAAAATTGTGCTGTAAGAGTTTTAGAGTTTTAAATTTTTATGTTTAAAAAATGTTAAATAAAAGGAATACTTGGAAGAGTTGAATTTGGTCCTCTAAAAGGCTGTTGAAACTTCAAATTTCAAGTCGCCGCTTTATCCAGAGAATACATATTTTTATAAGGTAATTATATATTAATACACAGCTGGTCCGGTTTATATGGAGTAATCCAACCAAAAACCATGAACCGAATCCTCAAAACAGGTTTTCAAACCATAAACCAGTCCATAGTGCTCGTAATTCGGCCAATTAAACTTGGTATGGACGGTTTCAACTTTTTTTTATCACCCCTAGTTCTTATGCATTAACATTTTATAAATAGTCATTTTGTTAAGTTGCGCTTGGCTTATTTTAAGATGGCTTTTTAGTATTTGGTGGTAAAATCACAATAGCTTAACGCCTAAAGTTATTTTGACTTCATTACCCTTGCGATTTCACATCTTTGGAAGTGCTGAAGTGTTGTCTCATTAACACTTCATCTATCTGTAATAGACATGATTTTAGAAACACTGCATTTGAGATCAAAATTTCAAGATCATCTTTTTATGGATATCAAAATTTTGTATTTTAAAGATGATCTTAACTTGTATTCTTGTATAGGTTGATGGCATGGATGCCTTTGCTGTCAAACAAGCTTGCAAGTTTGCAAAGGAACATGCATTGAAGAATGGTCCCATTGTAAGTAGTGAAATTCTTTTGTATGGTTTTCATGCATATTCAAATTTTCATGGAATTAATAATCACTTGGTTAACTTTATTTTCAGATTCTTGAAATGGACACGTATAGGTATCATGGCCACTCTATGTCTGATCCTGGTAGCACGTACCGTACTCGTGATGAAATTAGCGGTGTCCGACAGGTTCGTCAGTCTCTTAACATATTCCATCAAACAATTATTCTGTTAATAATAAATTAACAATGTGCAATTTACCGTTTCAGGAACGTGATCCTATTGAAAGAATTAGAAAGTTGATTCTTGCTCATGATTTAGCCACTGAAAAAGAGCTGAAGGTAATATCAATATGCTTCGTTTCCACATATCTATTTTGTATGTGATTTTAAATCTTATGTGCGTAAATATTTTTAATAACCTTTTTTAGGACATTGAGAAACAAGCAAGAAAAGAAGTTGATGAAGCAATTGCTCAAGCTAAGGTAGCATACCTGTCACATTTTGACCATTAAATTTCTCTGTTTTTTTATTCATTAATGCATTTTGACCATTAAGTCAACAATTATTTATCTGTGTAATTACAGGAAAGCCCTATGCCAGAAGAATCTGAACTATTTACCAATGTTTACCGTAAAGGACTTGGAGTCGAGGTATTGTTTCTTATTTCTTGTTAATTATGCCGTTAAGTCATTTATCAGTTATGATCTATTTTGTTTTAATTAATGCTTTAATTCCTATTTCGTGATGAATTAAAGGTGCTAATTTTGTTTTTTATTTTCAGTCATTTGGAACCGACAGGAAAGAACTCAGAGCTACACTTCCCTGAATGAATAACATATATGAAATTTGAATTAAACATTATCTTCTTCAATCCAAGAATAATGAGAACAGAAAGACCAGGCATATAACATTGTTTTTTTTCTGTATTTTTGGTTTATGTCATGGCAACAAGAATTAAAAGAAAAATGATTCATTTTGGCAACCCAATCATATGCTCTTGCCATTTATCATCCTTGAGTTTTTATTTGCTTTTGACTTGTAATTTGTAAACTTGTTCCTGTCATGCTTGATCTCTGGATTTTTACTGATTGAATTGTCGTTATGGGTTATGTGAATCACTAAGCAAAAACAAACAATTCTTTTTATTTGACTGTCTAAAAAAATGGCATTGCTGAATTTATTATAAAAGTTTCAGCTTTTAGAAGAAAAATGAACATTTTTTTTAGTTCAACTAAAGTACATTGTAGAATAGTTCAACCAGGCCTGTGTGGATTTTCTTTATTCGTATCCTGGTCGTTCAGCATATATGTCTCCTGTCTGTTATAGTTTTGTTCAACATAATTCTTTAAAAAAATATATGAATGAGTTTTAGGTTAATTGGTATCAGAGGGGAAGTGAAAATTTGGTCCAGCTCAAATTCAATTCCAAACCAGGTTTCGTCGTGGTGGGCCTTCCGGCAACAGGATTTCTCCGGAACAGAGATGATGGGCTTGAACTTCTCAACGCTATCTACAATCATGCGCGTCTGGAGTCACATTTACCATTGGGTTACTCCGGGTAGTCAAATTTTATTCATCGGCTGTTCAAGAAAAACTTATGAATTTTTTAACAGATGATAGAAACTTATAAAAATTAAGTAATCTAAATGAGTTTATATAAATTTTGGGTACTAGTTAATGAAATCTTTTTTTTTCAAATTGATATATTTTAATAACTATAAAACTTGGTTATTATTTAAGTAAATTTTCTTTTCATTGTTATTTTCTTAATACTTTGTTAAATTTAAAACAAAAAAGAAAAAATCACTGAATAACTACAATCATAAGATTCTAATACCTAACTACAATGATAGGATTGTAACACCTATTAAGAGTGAATTTAAAGAAAAAAACACATTCAAATGACAATATATTAGTGTTAGTTTTTTGCCAAACAAATTGGTATTTTCCTTGATATTACATTACATATAAAACATAAAAGAAGTTTACTAAGAAAAATTTAATTAAAAATGCATCAGTAAACATAAGAATGATACTGTAGTTTAAAACTGTTGAATAATTGGTTGGTCCATCAGCCCACCAGGAAGTCCGTGGGCCTTTGCAGACATGCAAGTACTTTTGGTGTTGTACTCCGTGTTGTCACTCACGGGTCGTCTACCATTCAATGCAACGGTGATGTCTTGATGCCACCAATCACGTTGGATTATATAAAGTGCTTCAGCTTTATTAATTTCAATAATGTAATTAACTTAATTATTTTCATTTAGTAGTTAAATACTTGTATTTAGGAGTCAATGTGGAGCTAGCCCACTTGATAGAGACACTTATCTCTAAGATGGAAGGTCACCACTATTAAACGTGTTCAACACAAAATCATATTGAAAGCTCATACTATCTTGGAGAATATTTAATATAATTATTTGTTTATTATTATAAAATAAGTTAGTCTTATTTTATTTAATCCTACTTATTTTGGATTCAAATTCTGTATTTGAGTTAGTATAAGATTGGAACCATGGGTTTATATATACTCTAGGTCCCATGTATCAGTTTTATTAAGTTTTTTTTTCGTTTGTCGTTTTCTTAATAAAAGAGTCGTAAAGAGTTCTACAAATCTCGCGTTCGTGTTTTGGATCCACTTGCTCAAAGTTTAGCAACCACAATTATTCCATTATAACGCTTGTTACCAAAGTTAATGTGCTGATTTGGCACCCAAAACGCCCTACGACGTTATATGACAGCACACAACCTAATTATGACTTGTTGGCCAATATTAATAAATCGTTCTAACATATTAACTACTAATATTCCTAACTTTCACTTTTTTTCTACCAAGAACAATTCCGATAGCATAATCATCATCGATTTAAACTTGATATTTACTTGATTTCTCTAACAATAATGATTATGAATGAAATAGAGAAACTAGTGAAATTGAGTGTAAAATCTATGATGATTATGCCACGGAACTGCTCCTGGCAACAAAATTAAGAGTTATAATTATCATTAGTTTAAGTGTAAATATGAATTATAATCGATGGATACATTATATTTAATATATACATGTATATATATATACACATCCGTAAGTGGGCATGGAGATTCACTACCTAAATGTGTGTATACGTGTATAGTTGCTTATAGTTGTGGTTCTACTCATGATTTTTAAGACTTTTGAATGTATATACATACGTCACCTGTGTATATGTTATGTATATATTGAGGGTTCCAAAAAGTTGTTTAAATAAATAGTATCACTCGGTAATTGTAGCGTACCACAACCTTAGAAAAATGGCAAAATTATTGACCTTTTCGCACCTTCAAAACGACCCCAACCTCAAATAAAATAGTTGTTTAATAAAACGATGCTAAAAAGATTGTATAAATAATTATTACCAGTGTTTAACAAATATATTGTAATACACTAGTTGGTATAAAGAATCATGCTCCTTACACATTCTCAAATAACAATATCCATCAACTCTTTTATCTTTGGATTCACCCCTTTAGATTCTTCTCTCATTTAGTTGTTATTTTTAAAGTGCATGTATTAGATCATTCTATGTGGAGGGGGCAAGAAAGCCTCTCCACAACGTTACGTCACTGTCACGTAGAAGATTAGGGATGAGCATTTGGTACTTGGTACCGGTACCGAATCGGTACCAAAGTTTTGAGTTTCGGGATCGGTACGGTACCGGTACCGGTACGATATCGGTATTTCTTGAATTTTTACCTTCAATACCGGTATTGTCCCTATACCGATACCGAACCCAATATTTCGGTACCGGTACCAACATTTGGCGATTTTCGGGATCGGTATTTTTGATACCCGTACCGGTCTACCGGTACGGTAACGAACTTATCCCTAACGTAGACACTAGAGGCAATAAAACTCCTAATGTTGCCCTTCCGTTGTTTGCCCCGATGGACTTTAACCTCTTTTCTTTTTTCTTTTAACAATAAAGTTAATAAGAAAATAACAATACTTAAATTAAAAATAAAAAAATACAACCCAATTAAAAACATAACAACCTACTTAATTAACTAAAATAAAACTAATACTCAATGTGTCCTCATCCTCTTCCGTGTATTTGGCTAGGATTCTTTTCTTTTTCTTCTTTGAAAAAGCCTGCATCTAAAGTTCTAAATGAGATAGATTCTTTGTGGGAAACTTGAAATCCTTATCTTGTTCATGTTCCAATTGCATTTTTTATCTCACATAGTTCATTTTTTTATATTCCGCATGCGTTACTTTTCTTTCTTTGTGCATCCTTGTATTTTCCTCATTTGTTTCTTTTTTAACCGTGACAATCTCGGAAATTCTAAGCTCCAAGTTGTCCAATCGCGAGCTTAGTTCGGAACTCATCGAGGATGTCGTTTTAGATGAAGACCCTCCACCTTGTTGGATTTTATTGACCAGTTCAGTAAAGTCAGCGCGGATGACCGAGTTTTGACCCGTTAGAGTTACACTGTGGGTACGAGCGTGAAACTCGGTTAAATTAGTTAACCGGGTATGACATAAATTAATGAGATATTATGGAACGGTCTTTTGGAAACAAGAGATGGCTTGGTGGGTCATATTAGCTTAACGAGTTTATTTATAAACTGGTTAACCTATCATTAATCCTAACCATAGCCACCACAACCTATTATCTCTTCCAAGCTTACATACCACCACCACCTCCGGCTCCCAACCTGCCGGTGCTACTGACCCGTGCGCCACCGCGGCCGCTGGTTATTATAACACCGACCATCGCCGCTGCTGCTATTCCTTCACCAGCCGCCGCCACTACTCCGCTGCTGTCTGTGAACACCACAGCACCGTCACCATTGCTGCCGCGGTTCCTGTTCACTCGCCACAGCCGCCGCCGTGTTCCATCGCTGTCGCTACAGTTCACCGCCGCTGCCGCTGCCTAGTGCACCGCCACCGTCGGGTCTCGTTTGTTACCTAGCATTGCTCGTTAAATCTCGGTATCTCGACCGGTTATTTACTAACTGAGGTAAACTTATTTATAATAATTATATTTAATGGGTTGTTTATATTATTGTGCTCGTATGATTTATAACCGGATCCTGTCAGGTTTAGTTTCGATGCTGATTATTCGTTTTATTCCGCTGCTTATATATTGATTAATTAAATATTCGACATATTATTGAACCGGGTTTAATAATAATATTTTGACTGATCACCACTGGAACCTAACAGTTTATCAGAGCCTTGGTTACAATGTAAGAGTCGGTACCGGTCTTTTAACCAGAATTAGAGCACAAACTTTAAATGATTTTAAATTTTATGGTTAAATTAATCTTAGGGCAACTTAATATTTTTTATCAAAATTTTATTTTGTGTTATTTAACCAAAAGCTTGCCCGAATTTTGGTTGTTTGTTTTGCAATATGTAAATCTGGCCCGACCGTGTTTGTGGTTGTTTGTGATGTTTTGGTTTTAGGTTTTGGTTTTGGCCATATGGATCATTCAAACTTGTAATAGTTAGGGTTTTCCTTTATTGTATTTATTTTTGTAATATTGTATTTCATTTATAAATATTGTAATAAACGAAGACCTGAAGCAAAGACCATGGAAACTAAATGGGAATATCGAAGTCGGTGGGAGTTACCCAAGACGACGATTGGATGCACTCAAGTCCATCCTTATGGTTGTTTGTGTGTTGTGACTCCGTGACCCGTTCGGTCTTGCTAATAGGCTCTAGCAAGATCGAACAATTTTTGGCCATTAAGATTTACATATTTATTTATTGCTTTTTTGGTTGCTTGCTTTATAATTGTTGTATAATAGCCAACCTCACACCAATATATATATTTTAAAAGGAGTTTTAAAATATTAAAAACAAGGTTTATTGGAGTTTAAATAATCCGTATTTAATGGATTGGCCGATAATAATCCCTATTCATTTTATCGCCACCAGCGGTCCCAAATTTAAAAAGTTGGCCCCCAATGGTCCCCTCTTAAAAAGGACTTAACGTCGTTATACTTTTTCCGAATTTCAAGCTAATGTTTTAGGGCTTTTGACCGAAACGAGAATAAGAGTAGACTAATGTAAAACATAGTTCAAAAAGGCGCTCCAAAATGTCGAAATAATGCTTCGATTCGGGTCTTTGAACTTACAATTAACAAAAATCAAGCCGTTTCGAGCTAAGTTTTACACCAATTGACTCGTATACTCCTTCCGATCAAAAACCCTAAAACAGTAGTTTGAAATTTGGATAAAAGTATAACGTCGTTAAGTCCATTTTAACGGGAACCATTGGTGGCCAACTTTTTTAAATTTGGAACCGCTAGTGGCCATAAAATGAGTAGGGATTATTATTGGCCAATACCATTCAATAGGGATTATTAAAATCCAATAAACCTAAAAACAATCATAATCACACCCCAACCTAAGGCGGAAATGCCGGTGCGTGAGTTGATTGTTCACAACTCAAAGGTACTATCATAAAATAAAATATGACAATATCTATTAAATTAATTATTTAAACTCAAGTGCACAAACGTTCATAACACAACAAATACTCCAAAACAAATAAATTATTCCAACGTGATTTAATTATAAATAATCTTCCTTGATTTTTCCCAAGGTCCTTCTAAGCATGTTTCACCTTAAACTTCAAATCAAGTGGTAACCTGCATATGCGTAGACAATAGATAGAGTTTGTCAACACTAGGTTGAGTGAGATTATCACCAGTTTTGCATTATATAATAATAATATAAATAAATAAGCAAAACGAAATAAATTTGGTAATAAACAATAAAACCATAAACAAATAGTGTGTCAATTAACCATGCCTCACGAACTCGGGCTATGGCTACTATGACTGCATAAAACTGTGATTGTCGGTTTACCACCGCCAAGCGAATCGGGCTTTGGTTACCAAGACGGCGTATGATCATACTGACATGCTAGACTTCTGATGGACCTCTCCGATATCGATAGAATGTAAACACATAAGCAATTAGCAAATAACATTTGATCGAAATACACACAATCATTCGTTTTCTAGTTTTGTGTATATATGTAATACGAAATACGGATTAGTACGCATATGTCCTCAAAACTTATAAAAATCAGTAAAACAAAGGGGAATGATAAAACTCACCTTGATTATTAAGCGAGTGAACAAGAAATAGAATAAACGGTTAATAAATAAATGAATCGTCCTTTAATGCGTCGAACCAAGTAAATCAAATGAACCTAAAACTTTGAGATAAATAAATATGAGTAAAACCGAAATCATTGCCGCTGGAGTCGTTCCAAACGGATGTCTAGAACTCAAGTTATGAGAATTTAAACGTTTAAGCGAGCTGGTACTGACCAGAATCCGAACCGCGATTCGGAAGCCAGATTTTGATCAGTAGCCTTAAAATCTCGTTACAAAAATAAAATTTTGGACCGAAAGCCGGTTCTGACCAGAAGCATGAGAAAACGAGTAGTCAAAGTTATTGACTAAAATACCCTTAAACAGGTTTGACTGAAATTGACCCATCAATACCCCGAAATCTCAGAAATTGATTGTGAGTTATTAACAAGTGCGTATTATAGAATGATTGATCAGTTAACAACTTACCCGGAAAATGCTTGGGTTAACGAGAAATTGAGGTCAAAGGCTAAATGAACGTTAAAGTCAAACTGCAGCTTTCAATCTTCAACAAACGAGCAAAAACGAGAGAGAAAAACATCGGTGAAGGGAAGGTGACGGCTGGGAATGCTAGGTTTCAGTAAACTCTAGGGTTTGGAGTTATGATATGTTTATATATGCAACAACACAACTTGAAGAACAAGAAATGGACTCGTTTTAGGTAACCGAATAACATATTAATGACGAAATCGAGCCTTGTAATCTTCGATATATTGATATAAATACAGAGAATGAACCTAGAGATTATTCTCTAATAGATTAATTAACTTGTTTCTCAATTTTCGTGATTTATGGTCGTTTAGGGAAAGATTTAGCATTAAACGAGTATCGAAAACGAATTTGGCTGAAACTGTGCTCCTTCGCGCGACGCTAAGAAATCCTTCGCGCGGCGCTAAGTTCTATGCTCCTTCGCACGGCATTAAGGACTCCTTTTACCACAATTCCAGTTTTGGCAGTTTTAGTCCTTGAAGTTCCAAAAATGCATTTTTAAGCCATTTTAAGCGATTTTAAGAGTTTCTAAGGGTTATTTGACACAAATGAAAGTTAAGAAATTATAAACTAAGATAAAAAAAAGTTAATTTACTAATAACTGCATGATTTCATTAATAAGAAAGATCCTAATACATTCCTAAATCGGGTTATATGTAAACGAATACGAGTACGAAAAATTCGAGATATTACAATAATAAAACAAGTTCTAAAATGAGTTTTACAACTTGTCAAAATTTGTTGTTAAAACAAAGTTTGATATAAAAAATATAACCAATCATGTTTTGCAAAATTAAACTAAATTTGATTTTCCAAAAACTAATAACTTAATAGGTAACAACTAACTTAAAGTTGGCTATTCATATCGTGACAAACTTAGTTTTAATAGGTTATGTAAAACTGAGTGAAATGGTTCATCAATTTTTCCCGATTAATACAGTAAAACTGGACTTTAACTCTATTCGGTAATATTTAAAATTAATCCTAATTTTAAAATCAATAGTCTATGTCATCCTACTATAAACCACACTTGAGGCATACTGTGAAACTTCGAGTATTTGAAGCTACAGCACCGCACTTAATTTCTAGCCTATCCCTTCAAGGTGAAAGGGTTTCATTGACACATCCGAACCTTTCAAAAGTGACTGTACTAGGGCGACTATTACTTTACTCTCCTGGTACGTGCTACAGCTGTCTGGAGACTAAGGTGGGAATAGATGAGGCTAAATGTATCTACTTATACAAGTGTTGTCTTAATAGGCCTCATAACAAAGAGTTGTGCTTTATTTACAATTGGCAATCGTTGTCTGTCTGTCTGTTGCCATTAGTAACTGGAAGCTTGTCCCAAAAAAGGATCTTTCAATGTGATATCAATTAACTCGACGATTAGGTGGAAACTAATCAGCAAGCCGATTCTATAACACTAATACAATGACAATAAAACACGATGAACAAGCTTCAAAACACACGTATATTGATACGTCGGATGCTTAAGTCCTTAACAAACTTACACGGGTGATCGACCAACTTTGACGAACAACCCTACAATAGTAAACATACATCATATATATAGACTACCAACCTAGGCCCAAAACAAGCTAAAGCCCACAGAAATCAAGAGATTTCGGTTTACATATTATAGCCCAACTACGCCCAAAACTACAAAGCATAAACCATAAACTCTGGCCCAACAATTTCCCCTTTGGTTTATTGCTTCATTCATGCTCAAGTATGTCAGCATCAGCTTCCTTGCGTGCACCTGCCCATAAACCTGCACGAATAATTGATCCTATCAAACTTGTATACTCCTTAGCGGCTGGCTCATAAAGTGGTTCCGCTGAAATCTGAAATCTGCTAAGGGTCTTGAGATCTCTCTCCCAAACTTCAATAAATCCCTAGGATCAGCAAGACGGTATTGACCCCTGTTCAATCTTATGATAACTGTAGCCGTCACACCGTCATATGTCCAAAACTTCATTTCATCAAGAGCTCCCTAAGAAAATCACTTGGAGATCGGAATTGACTTCACTTTATTAGTCGGCGGCCACATCACATTTACCATTGTCTTGTTGGTGCGAGGGTCACGAACAACCTTAGCTTTTTTGAGAAAGGATTCAGCAGTAAGCAAGTTTGGAAATCCATGTTCCACAAGAGAACTCAGAAAGTTCCAAAACTTTTCAGCCCTTGGTTCATTGTTCGGATTATGAAAGGGAGCATGAAACAAGTCAGTCAGATCGACCTTCGTCCAAGATCCGAAACTTTTCATTTTCTCATAGTAATCGATGCTACCAGATTTTCGTTTGACCCACCACATCTCTTTATCCACCTCATATCCCCACGAAAGAACCCCAGAGTGATCACCGTATTTATCAGAAAAACCCTTTTGTAGATTCACAACAAATTTTTCAGGGTGATCAGATGACACAATGTTTTGATTAGAATTTCTCCTTATCAACATCTTCATCATCAATCGTTCCTTCTGTTCATCCGTCTTTGGTGGAGCAGTCATGTATTTCTCCATTTCAGCAGAAGTATCGATGTTTGAAGCAGGACACTTATCATGTTCAACATCAGCAACACTTCTAAATTCATCTCCAAATTTTTGAATAAGTTTTTGTTCGAGATCTAGATACATCGCAGTAAGGCCACCCATGCTGGCTTGAAGTTCCTGAATCTTTGTCAACGTGGCTATCTTAAAGCTCTTTCATGCGAACATCCTTTACAATTGAGTCTTGTTCAAGTTCAAAGACTTTGCATTGTAAGGATTGAATATCAACAGGTTCAGCTTCTAGAGCAATCCCCTTGCCCTTATCTTGTAGAAACTTCTCTTGCATGGCCAAAATATGAGCCACCTTCTCAGCTGCACTTGAACTTTCCTGACCAATCGGATTAAACGATCCCGATGGTTCAGTGGGGGAATGAATATGAGCCTCAAAGTCAAACTCATGAGCAATATCTTCCAAAATCGATTCTTGAGTTTGCTGAGCAGCAGTTGACGGGCATTGAGCAGTCTGATCTTCAACATTAACGGGCTCAGGAACAGTTGGTAGAAAAATTGGTATCACTTCAGCAGCAAGCACACCCGGTCTCGGATCTTTCTTTCGTCTTTTTCGTGGAATAAGATCGGAGGCCGGCTCTTCTTCAATCTCATCTTCAACTTGTGTCAAAGTGATTGGTCGAGGAGGCTTCAATGCAGTCGACTGGAGCTTTTCTTTGAATTCTTCGAATTCCTTGACTTGTTCAGCAGTAGGTACTGACTATTATACTTGGTGTTCAGTCTCCATAGGTTGTGGTGCAGGACTATCAAAATCATCATCATCATCATCATCATCATCATCATCAGATAATACCTTAAAGGCGGTGGCATGCCTTTGAACAGGAACCACATGTTCCTCAGCAATAGCTGCACCAACAACACCTATATACATCTCAGTCTCAGCAAATCTTCCTAATTTACCCAACGGATGAAGGCCTTGATATACCACTTTATCTCCTTTCCTTGATTGTTTCATTAAGCCGAAAGTTTTTGGTCCCAACGCCTTCATATCGAGCGTCTCCACATATTTGATTAGATCAGGATAGTGAGAATCAAAGATCATCTATAGAAACCTCGGGTACATAAGAAACATCTCTTTCTTCTTCCCTTGAAGATTGCTCATCATTTCATCAAACACAAACTTGGAATAGTTGTAGTCTCGGTCCATGATCAGAGCAACAACAGCTGACATCTGAGTAAGACTTATCTCTTCAGTACCCCCTTTACGTCCTAAGACACACGCAAAGAACATGTGAATCAAGAATCTCCAGTACGGATGAAAGAGCTTCTTGATGGCAGGGGTAGACTCCCTCGTAGTTCATTCTTCTCACAATCACAGCAACATCATCAATTGGAAACTCTGTGGGATAATGAAGTTGATCCCCAAATAGTAGCACTTCACGGATGGTGGATCAGAAACAATGGCTGGCCTTTTCTGAATATTTGACTCAATTATAGTTATTCCCCCGGCACCTCTTGGATTAATAAAGGCATGTTTTCAGAAATCATTCACCATCTTCTTACATATGACAGGATTTTCTCTTAAGGCATAAGAAATCCTGCAGGTATTTAGTCCAACAATCATGGATTTAAACTCCTTGTGAGTAGGAGGAGGATCAACTAAGCATCCAGCAACATTGTGAGAGTCAGCAAGCTTTAAAGGTACTTGATCAGTCATGACTTCTGATGATTAACGAAGACAAGGTTTGAATGAACACTTTGGAATTTTACGGGTGTTTGGAAATGAGGGTTTTTAAAGCTTTTGCAAATTTGAAAAGATATTAAATAATGCACCAAAATCTGCCTTTTAAACTTCCGATACACCTTTTGGACCAAAAATTCAAATGGGCCGAGAACAACTATTTGGGCCAATCAACTGTGCCGAGAACACACGACATAGGAACACGTTGGGTCAAACATAATCGCCCAAGGATCAATACTAGCAACCGTCAAATCTCATGATCTAAAAACAATCCCGATTCATGATACAAACAATTTCTTAAAGAAATTTGTTTCGACACGAGCAGTCATGAGGTAAAAATTAAGGATAAAATAAAATAAAATTAGAATAACAACTAAATTAAAACAAAAATAATTTACCCATCTGGCCTTCAGTAGATTTAACATATTTTGGGATCAAATTTCAGCTGTCTTAAAACAAGCAACCCTTTTAAGAAGACCCCAACATGAAATCATATTAATTAAAATACTTTCACAATGATTCATTTTCAGTATTATTGTGACATAGTGAAAGGGTTGATAGCATTTAATTAGAAACTTAGCATGATTTTCATTGCGTCAGTGATGTGCTTAGATTCAATTAGGCATAAATCTTATATGGACATCACTTATTGACCTATGATGCCCCTTATCTCTTCTCAAAGCGTATTTGGCTTTCTCCAGATCACCCCAATTTGACTCTAACCCCCTAATGCTTGATCAAAAGAATTACTCCATACAAAAATAACTTTAATCTTTAAGGTTGAACGTTGGACTTACATGCCATCCGGACTTACAAGCCTTACATTCAGGGTGTTTAGGACTTATTTGTGTGCCCCACCCCTGTAGTTTCCTGGTGCCCCTTTAAGTCCTTTTTTTAAAAAAAATGAATTGTAATAATTTTCATATATATATACACAATTTTTTTATGTTAATAATAAAATGACATTTTTGGCGATTAAGACACTAGCGGGCTCGCGTATGACTGGGTAATTGCTTTTCTGCCTGTCATTCGGAGAGATGTATCTAGAGACATGCAAACATCTTCAAAATGATTTTCCACAATAAGTTTAGCAGATTTAGTTTATATCACTTCAAACTTTTACTTATCATGGAAAGCTACCATACACATCAATAACTAATGAAAAACCTTTTTAGCCTAATAACTTCGCATGTTAGGCACACAAATCAATTGAAAATATTTTAAGCTTCAAAAAATCTTTTAACTGAATAATAATATCACTTCCCAAATGATAACTTAGAAGACAATTTTAGATTCAATCACCTCGGTCAGTTTCAGTTTTTGGGTAAATGGCTACAGGTAGACAATAGAACCAATATATATTACTATATGTCCTTCAAACTTAGGTAACCGACATACTTTTTAGTGAAAGAACTTAAAATCAGATAGTTAAGACAAAAACATTATATAATTTTTTATATTCAGTCGCCCCAGTCACTTTTAGTCCTTAGATTAATGGCTATCCCATGCGCCAAAGATTGACAACGGGACCAAACATAAGAATTATGTCCCTTGAACTTGAGTAACCGGCATAATTTTAAGCAACAGAACAAAACCATTTTTTTAAATTAAAACAGAAGATCGTCTTTTATCATTTGATTACCTGGGTAACTTAGCTTTAATCGTTGATCTTTAAAAAAAATACTTTTTCAGTTTTTAGAGCATTCTAAGCAGCCCTTCTAAAAAAATTGTCAGAGAAAGAAAATGTTAAAGAGACAAGTAAATTTGGAGAAACATTGTTTTTTCTTTATTTGCTTTTTAATATATTTAATAAATTTGAAAGTGGTTGTGAGTGAATAAGAGAGAAAATATAATGATAAAAATGAAAAAAAAACTATTATTTAATTGTATATGAGAGAGAAAATATAGTGCTTTTTACTTTTTAGTGTAGTTATAAAGATAAAGAGAGAAGTTGTCGGGAATGCTATTACACACACACACACACACACACACATATATATGGTTAGGTTATAATAGAAAGTATAGTTTTTGTAGGAAGGATAAGAAGTAATCTTGTCCATTGATTTCGAACATGGAGGGTTGAGATTAGTTTAGGTGGAAATCATGTGTGAAAATAAGGGGAAGGGCATAAAAGGAATAACACATTTGTTGACTTTCTCTCTCCGCATGCAAGACACATGCTAAATTCCCCATCATTTAAAACGTCCATAACTTTTTTTACGACGTTTTTATTGAAAAACAAATTCACCATAATAACGAGTGTCTTTTTATCTTTTATATGAGTACCATATTGTTTTATAAAAATTAAAAAAAAATTAGTGACTAATT
>NW_027503742.1:0-41131 GCF_021521415.1 Bidens hawaiensis
ATGAAATGTTTTATGAAAGCTTTTATATTCCGCGAATGTTTTAATTAACTCTGATATTTAGAACTGCGTTTATGAGTAAATCCAACACGAAAGTAGGGCTACCGGTAACGGGGCCTTACAGTATGGGTCGAACCACTGAATCGGATCAGAAATTCGGTCCAGGAGACTACCATACAATATTTTATACACATACGAAAGAATCAGATCAATAATTATGCCCTGACACCACCCCAGGGCCCGTTCGAAATTTTGCTCGTATTGCCAAAGGGGTATGTTTACCAAGCCAGTTAAAAAACTGAGTATGGGCCAAACCACTGAATCGGATCAAAAATTCGATCTTGGAAACTTCTATACATAATTTATACACATACGAAAGAATCAGATCAATAATTATGCCCTGACGCCACCACCGCGGCCCGTTCGATATTTTGCCTGTATTGCCAAAGGGGTATGTTCACCGAACCGGAGAAAAAACTGTGTATGGGTCGAACCACTAAATCGGATCAAAAATTCTGTCTTGGAGACTTCCATACAATATTTTATACGCATGGATCAAAAATTATGCCTAGACGCCATGTCGGGGCCCGTTCGAAATTTTGTCAGTATTGCCAAAGGGGTATGTTTACCGAGCTGGAGAAAAACTGAGTATGGGTCGAACAACTGAATCGGATCCAAAATTCAATCTTGGAGACTTCTATATAATATTTATAAACATACTAAAGAATCGGCTTAATAATTATTGCCAGACGCCCACCCTGAGGGACGTTCGAAATGTTGCTAGTATTGTCAAAGGGGTATGTTCACCGACCGGAGAAAAACTGAGTATGGACCGAACCACTTAATCGGATCAGTAATTCTGTCTTGGAGATTTCCATACAATATTTTATACACATACGAAGAATCGGATCAAAAATTATGCCTAGACGCCACCTCGGGGCCCGTTCGAAATTTTGCCAGTATTGCCAAAGGGGTATGTTTACCGAGCTGGAGAAAAAACTGAGTATGGGTCGAACAACTGAATCGGATCCAAAATTCCAATCTTGGAGACTTCTATCCAATATTTTATAAACATACTAAAGAATCGGCTTAATAATTATGCCCAGACGCCACCCCGAGGGACGTTCGAAATGTTGCTAGTATTGTCAAAGGGGTATGTTCACCGAACCGGAGAAAAAACTGAGTATGGGTCGAACCACTTAATCGGATTAGAAATTCGGTCTTGGAGACTTCCTACAATATTTTATACACATACGAAAGAATCGGATTAATAGTTAAGCCTAGACGTCACCCTGAGGCTCGTTCGAAATTTTGCCAGTATTGTCAAACGGGTTTGTTCACCGAACCGGAGAAAAAACTGAGTTGGGTCGAACCACTGAATCGGATCAGAAATTCGGTCTTGGAAACTTTCATACAATATTTTATACACATACGAAAGAATTAGATCAATAATTATGCCTGACGCCAGCGCGCGCCCCGTTTGAAATTTTACCAGTATTGCCAAAGGGGTACGTTCATCGAGCAGGGGAAAATACCGAGTATGGGTCGAACAACTGAATCGGATCAGAAATTCGATCTTGGATACTTCCATACAATATTTTATACACATACGAAAGAATCGGATCAATAATTATACCCTGACGCCACACCGCGGCCCGTTCGAAATTTTTTCAGTATTGCCAAAGAGGTATGTTCACCGAGCCGGAGAAAAAAGTGTGTATGGGTCGAACCACTGAATCGGTTTAGAAATTCGGTCTTGGAGACTTCCATAAAATATTTTATACACATACGAAAGAATCGGATCAATAACTATGCCAAGACGCCACCTCGGGGCCCGTTCGAAATTTTTCCAGTATTACCAAAGGGGTATGTTTACCGAGCCGGAGAATAAACAGAGTATGGGTCGATCCACTGAATCGGTTTATAAATTCGTTCTTGTAGACTTCCATACAACAATTTATACACATACGAAAGAATCGGATCAATAATTATGCCCAGACGCCACCCCCGAGGCCTGTTCAAAATTTTTCCAGTATTGTCAAAGGGGTATGTTCACCGAACCGGAGATAAAACTAAGTATGGGTCGAAACACTAAATCGGATCAGAATTTCGGTCTTGGAGACTTACATACAATATTTTATATACATACGAAATAATCGGATCAATAGTTACCCTGACGCCACACCGCGGCCCGTTTGAAATTTTTCCAGTATTGCCAAAGAGGTAAGTTAACCGAGCCGGAGAAAAAACTAAGTATGGGTCGAGACACTGAATCGGATCAGAATTTGGGTCTTGGAGAGTTCCATACAATATTTTATACACTTACGAAATAGTCATATCAATAATTATACCCTGACGCCACAACGCGGCCCGTTCAAAATTTTTCCAGTATTGCCAGAGAGGTATGTTCACCGAGCCGGAGAAAAAACTGAGTAAGGGTCGAACCACTGAATCGGATCAGAAATTCGGTCTAGGAGACTTCGATACAATATTTTATACACATACGAAAGAATCAGATCAATAATTATGTCCTGACGCCACCCGTAGCCCGTTAGAAATTTAAACAGTAATGCTAAAGGGGTATGTTCACCGAACCGGAGAAAAAACTGAGTATTGGTCGAACCCACAGTATCGGATCAGAAATTCGGTCTTGGAGACTTCCATACAATATTTTATAAACATATGAAAGAATCAGATCAATAATTATGCTCTGACGCCACCCCCGCGGACCGTTTGAAATTTTGCCAGTATTGCCAAAGGGGCATGTTCACCGAGCCGGAGAAAAAACTGTTTATGGGTCGAACCACTAAATCGGATCAGAAGTTCGGTCTTGGAGACTTCCATACAATATTTATACACATACGAAAGAATCGGATCAAAAATTATGCCTAGACGCCACCCTCGGGACCCGTTCGAAATTTTGCCAGTATTGCCAAAGGGGTATGTTTACCGAGCTGGAGAAAAAACTGAGTATGGGTCGAACCACTGAATCGGATCCAAAATTCAATCTTGGAGACTTCTATACAATATTTTATAAACATACCAAAAGAATCGGATTAATAATTATGCCCAGAAGCCACCCCGAGGGACGTTCGAAATGTTGCCAGTATTCTCAAAGGGGTATGTTCACCGAACCGGAGAAAAAACTGAGTATGGGCCGAACCACTTAATCGGATTAGAAATTCGGTCTTGGAGACTTTCACGCAACATTTTATACTCAAACGAAAGAATCGGATAAATAATTATGCCCTGACGCCACCTCGCGGCCCGTTTTAAATTTTGCCTGTATTGCCAAAGGGGTATGTTCACCGAGCCGGAGAAAAAACTGAGTACGGGTCGAACCACTGAATCGTATCAAAAATTCGGTTTTGGAGACTTCCGAACAATATTTTATACACATACGAAAGAATCGGATCAACAGTTAAGCCTAGACGTCACCCCAAGACTCGTTTGAAATTTTGCCAGTATTGTCAAACGGGTTTGTTCACTGAACCGGAGAAAAAACTGAATTTGGGTCGAACCACTGAATCGGATCAGAAATTCGGTCTTGGAAACTTTCATACAATATTTTATACACATACGAAAGAATCAGATCAATAATTATGCCCTGACGCCAACCCGCGGCCCGTTTGAAATTTTACCAGTATTGCCAAAGGGGTATGTTCATCGAGCCGGGGAAAATACCGAGTATGGGTCGAACTACTGAATCGGATCAGAAATTCGGTCTTGGAGACTTCCATACAATATTTTATAAACATACGAAAGAATCGGATCAATAATTATACCCTGACGCCACACCGCGGCCCGTTCGAAATTTTTCCAGTATTGCCAAAGAGGTATGTTCACCGAGCCGGAGAAAAAAGTGTATATGGGTCGAACCACTGAATCGGATCAGAAATTCGGTCTTCGAGACTTCGATACAATATTTTATACACATACGAAAGAATCAGATCAATAAATATGTCTTGAAGCCACCTCGGAACCCATTTGAAATTTTAACAGTGTTGCCAAAGGGGTATGTTCACCGAACCAGAGAAAAAATAAGTATGGGTCGAACCACTGAATCGTGTCAGAAATTCGGTTTTGAGGAGTTCCATACAATATTTTATACACATACGAAAGAATTAGATCAATAATTATGCTTTGAAGCCACCCCGTGCCCCGTTCGAAATTTTGCCAGTATTGCCAAAGAGGTATGTTCACCGAGCCGGAGAAAATACTGAGTATGGGTCTAACCACTGAATCAGATCAAAAATTCGGTCTTGGAGACTTTCATACAATATTTTATACACATACGAAAGAATCGGATAAATAATTATGACCTCACGCCACCCCCGCGGCTCGTTCGATATTTTTCCAGTACTGCCAAAGGGGTAAGTTCACCGAGCGGGAGAAAAAAATGAGCATGGGTCGAACAACTGAATCGGTTTAGAAATTCGGTCTTGGAGACTTCCATACAATATTTTATACACATACGAAAGAATCGGATAAGTAATTATGCCCTGACGCCCCCCCGCGGCCCGTTCGATATTTTTTCAGTATTGCCAAAGGGGAATGTTCACCAAGCCGGAGAAAAAAATGAGCATGGGTCGAACCACTGAATCGGTTTAGAAATTCGGTCTTGGAGACTTCCATACATTATTTTATACACATACGAAAGAATCGGATCAATAATTATGCCAAGACGCCACCTCGGGGCCTGATTGAAATTTTTCCAGTATTACCAAAGAGTTATGTTTACCGAGCCAGAGAAAAAACTGAGTATGGGTCGATCCACTGAATCGGTTTAGAAATTCGTTCTTGTAGACTTCCATACAACAATTTATACACATACGAAAGAATCGGATCAATAATTATGCCCAGACGCCACCCCCGAGGCCTGTTCGAAATTTTGCCAGTATTGCCAAAGAGGTATATTCACCGAGCCGGAGAAAAAACTGAGTATGGGTCTAACCACTGAATCAGATCAGAAATTCGGTCTTGGAGACTTTCATACAATATTTTATACACATACGAAAGAATCGGATAAATAATTATGCCCTGACGCCACGAAGGTCCCGTCGAAATTTTGCCCATATTGCCAAAGGGGTATTTTCACCGAGCCGGAGAAAAAACTGAGTATGGGTCGAACCACTGAATCGGATTGGAAATTCGGTCTTGGAGACTTCCATACAATATTTTATATACATACGAAAAAATCAGATCAATAATTATGCCCTTACGCCACCCCGCGGCACGTTCGATATTTTGCCTGTATTGCCAAAAGGGTATGTTCACCGAACCGGAGAAAAAACTGTGTATGGGTCGAACCGCTGAATCGGATCAGAAATTATGTCTTGGAGACTTCCATACAATATTTTATACACATACGAAAGAATCGGATCAATAAATATGTCTTGAAGCCACCTCGGAACCCATTTAAAATTTTAACAGTATTGCCAAAGGGGTATGTTCACCGAACCAGAGAAAAAATAAGTATGGGTCGAACCACTGAATCGTCTTAGAAATTCGGTTTTGAAGAGTTCCAGACAATATTTTATACACATACGAAAGAATTAGATCAATAATTATGCTCTGAAGCCACCCCGCGGCCCGTTCGAAATTTTGCCAGTATTGCCAAAGAGGTATGTTCACCGAGCCGGTGAAAAAACTGAGTATGGGTCTAACCGCTGAATCAGATCAGAAATTCGGTCTTGGAGACTTTCATACAATATTTTATACACATACGAAAGAATCGGATAAATAATTATGACCTGACGCCACACCGCGGCTCGTTCGATATTTTTCCAGTATTGCCAAAGGGGTAAGTTCACCAAGCCGGAGAAAAAAATGAGCATGGGTCGAACAACTGAATCGGTTTAGAATTTCGGTCTTGGAGACTTCCATACAATATTTTATACACATAGGAAAGAATCGGATCAATAATTATGCCAAGACGCCACCTCGGGGCCCGTTCGAAATTTTTCCAGTATTACCAAAGGGGTATGTTCACCGAGCCGGAGAAAAAACTGTGTATGGGTCGAACCACTAAATCGGATCTGAATTTCGGTCTTCGATACTTGGATACAAAATTTTATACACATACGAACGAATCAGATCAATAATTATATCCAAATGCCACCTCGGGGCCCGTTTTAAATTTTAACAGTATTGCCAATGGGGTATGTTCACCGAACCGGAGAAAAAACTGAGTATGGGTCGAACCACTGAATCGGGTCAGAAATTCGGTCTTGTAAACTTCCATACAATATTTTATACATATACGAAAGAATCAGATCAATAATTATGCCCTGACGCCACCCCGCGCCTCGTTCGAAATTTTGCCTGTATTGTCAAAAGGGTATGTTCACCGAAACGGAGAAAAAACTAAGTATGGGTCGAAACACTGAATCGGATCAGAATTTGGGTCTAGGAGACTTCCATACAATATTTTATACACAAACGAAATAATCGGATCAATAATTATACCCTGACGCCACAACGCGGCCCGTTCAAAATTTTTCCAGTATTGCCAAAGAGGTATGTTCACCGAGCCGGAGAAAAAACTGAGTAAGGGTCGAACCACTGAATCAGATTAGAAATTCTGTCTAGGAGACTTCGATACAATATTTTATACACATACGAAAGAATAGATCAATGATTATGTCCTAACGCCACCTCGGGGCCTGTTTGAAATTTTAACAGTAATGCTAAAGGGGTATGTTCTACTAACCGGAGAAAAAACTGAGTATTGGTCGAACCACTTAATCGGATCTGAAATTCGGTCTTGAAGACTTCCATACAATATTTTATACACATACGAAATAATCAGATCAATAATTATGCCCTGACGTCACGAAGGTCCCGTTCGAAATTTTGCCCGTATAGCCAAAGGGGTATTATCACCGAGCCGGAGAAAAAACTGAGTATGGGTCGAACCACTGAATCGGATCAGAAATTCGGTCTTGGAGACTTCCATACAATATTTTATACACATACGAAAGAATTAGATCAATAATTATGCCCTGACGCCACCCCGCGGCACGTTCGATATTTTGCCTTTATTGCCAAAGGGGTATGTTCACCGAACCGGAGAAAAAACTGAGTATTGGTAGAACCACTGAATCGGATCAGAAATTCGGTCTTGGAGACTTCCATACAATATTTTATACACAAACGAAAGAATCGGATCAATAATTATGCCTAGACGCCACCTCGGGGCCCGTTCGAAATTTTGCTAGTATTGCCAAAGGTGTATGTTTACCGAGACGGAGAAAAAACTGAGTATGGGTCGAACCACTGAATCGGATCAAAAAATCGATCTTGGAGACTTCTATGCAATATTTTATAAACATACGAAAGAATCAGATCAATAATTATGCCCAGACGCCACCCGAGGCCCGTTCTAAAATTTGCCAGTATTATCAAAGGGTTACGTTCACCGAACCGGAGAAAAAACTGAGTATGGTCGAACCACTGAATCGGATCAGAAATTCGGTCTTGGAGACTTCCATACAATATTTATACACATACAAAAGAATCAGATCAATAATTATGCCCAGACGCCACCCTGAGGCCCGTTAGAAAATTTGCCAGTATTGTCAAAGGGGTATTTTCACCGAGCCGGAGGAAAAACTGAGTATGGGTCGAACCACTGAATCGGATCAGAAATTCGGTCTTGGATACTTCCATACAATATTTTATACACATACGAAAGAATCGGAACAATAACTATTCCCAGACGCCACCCCGAGAGCCCGTTCGCAATTTTCCCAGTTTTGCCAACGGGGTATGTTCACCGAGCCGGAGAAAAAACCAAGTACGAGTCGAACCACTGAATCGGATCAGAAATTCGGTCTTGGAGACTTTCGTACAATATTTTATACACATACGAAAGAATCGGATCAATAATTATGACCTAACGCCACACCGCGGCCCGTTCGAAATTTTCCAGTATTGCCAAAGAGGTATGTTCACCGAGCAGGAGAAAAAACTGAGTATGGGTCGAACCACTGAATCGGTTTAGAAATTCGGTATTGGAGACTTCCATACAACATTTTATACACATACGAAAGAATCAGATTAATAATTATGCCAGACGCCAGCCCGAGGCCCGTTCGAAATTTTGCCAGTATTATCTAAGGGGTATGTTCACCGAACCGAAGAAAAAATTGAGTATGGGTCGAACCACTGAATCGGATCAAAAATTCGGTCTTGGATACTTCCATACAATACTTTATACACATACGAAAGAATCGGATCAATAATTATGCCCAGACGCCACCCCCGAGGCCCGTTCGCAATTTTCCCAGTTTTGCCAACGGGGTATGTTCACCGAGCCGGAGAAAAAACCGAGTACGAGTCGAACCACTGAATCGGATCAGAAATTCGGTCTTAGAGACTTCCATACAATATTTCATACACATACGAAATAATCGGATCAATAATTATGCATTGACACCACACCGCGGCCCGTTCGAAATTTTTCTAATATTGCCAAAGGTGTATGTTCACCGAGCCGGAGTAAAAACTGAGTATGAGTCGAACCACTGAATCGGATCAGAAATTTGGACTTGGAGACTTCCATACAATATTTTAAACACATTCGAAAGAATCGAATCAATAACTATGCCCTAACGCCACCTCGGGGCCCGTTCTAAATTTTATCAGTATTGCCAAAGGGGTATGTTCAACTAGCCGGAGAAAAAACTGAGTACGGGTCGAACCGCTGAATCGGATCAGAAATTCGTTCTTAGAGACTTCCATATAATATTTTATACACATACGAAAGAATCAGATCAATAATTATGCCCAAACACCAACCCGAGGCCCGTTCGAAAATTTGCTAGTATTGTCAAAGGGTTATGTTCACTAAACCGGAAGAAAAACTGAGTATGGGTCGAACCACTAAATCGCATCAAAATTTCGGTCTTTGAGACTTCCATACAATATTTTATACACATACGAAATAGTCGGATCAATAATTATGACCTGACGCCACACCGCGGCCCATTCGAAATTTTTCCAGTATTACCAAAGGGTATGTTCGCCGAGCCAGAGAAAAAACTGAGTATGGGTCGAACCACTTAATCGGTTTAAAAATTTGGTCTTGGATAATTCCATACAACATTTTATACACATACGAAAGAATCAGATCAATAATTCTGTCCTGACGCCACCTCGGGGCCCGTTTGAAATTATCAAGTATTGCCAAAGGGGTATGTTCACCGAGCCGGAGAAAAAACTGAGTATGGGTCGAACCACTTAATCGGATCAGAAATTCGTTCTTGGATACTTCCACACAATATTAATACACATACGAAAGAATCGGATCAATATTTATGCTCAGACGCCACCCCCCGCGGCCATTTTGAAATTTTGCCAGTATTGCCAAAAAGGTATGTTCACCGAGTTAGAAAAAACTGTGTATGGGTCGAACCACTGAATCGGATCAGAAATTCGGTTTTGGAGACTTCCGTACAATATTTTAAACACATTCGAAAGAATCGAATCAATAACTATGCCTTGACGCCACCTAGGGGCCCGTTCGAAATTTTACCAGTATTGCCAAAGGAGTATGTTCACCGTGCCGGAGAAAAAACTGAGTATGGGTCGAATCACTTAATCGGTTTAGAAATTCGATCTTGGAGAATTTCATACAACATTTTATACACATACGAAAGAATTGGATCAATAATTATGCCCAGACGCTACCTCGAGGCCCGTTCTAAATTTTTCCAGTATTGTCTAAGAGGTATGTTCACCGAACCAGCAAAAAAACTGATTATGGGTCGAACCACTGAATCGGATCAGAAATTCGGTCTTGGAGACTTCCATACAATATTTTATACACGTACGAGAGAATCAGATCAATAATTAGGTCCTGACGCCACCCCGGGGCCCATTTGAAATTTTACCAGTATTGCCAAAGGGGTAGGTTTACCGAGCCGGAGAAAAAACTGAATATAGGTCGAACCACTGAATCGGTTTAGAAAATCGGTCTTGGTGACTTCCATACAACATTTTATACACATACGAAAGAATCGGATCAATAATTTTGCCCTGACGCTACCCCGGGGTCCGTTCGAAATTTTCAAAGTTTTGCCAACGGGGTATGTTCATATAGCCGGAGAAAAAACTGAGTACGGGTCGAACCACTGAATCAGATCAGAAATTCGGTCTTGGAGACTTCCATACAATATTTTATACACATACGAAAGAATCGGATCAATAATTATGCCCAGACGCCACCCCGAGGCTCGTTCGCAATTTTCCCAGTTTTGTCAAAGGGGTATGTTCACCGAACCGGATAAAATACTGAGTACGAATCGAGCCACTGAATCGGATCAGAAATTCGGTCTTGGAGACTTCCATACAATATTTCATACACATACGAAAGAATCGGATCAATAATTATGCCCTGACGCCAGACAGCGGCCCGTTCGAAAATTTTCCAGTATTGCCAAAGGGGTATGTTCGCCGAGCCGGAGAAAAAACTGAGTATGGGTCGAACCACTGAATCGGATCAGAAATTCGGTCTTGGAGACTTCCATACAATATTTTATACACATACGAAAGAATCAGATCAATAATTATGCCCAAATACCACCCCGAGGCCCGTTCGAAAATTTGCTAGTATTGTCAAAGGGTTATGTTCACCGAACCGGAAGAATAACTGAGTATGGGTCGAACCACTAAATCGAATCAGAAATTCGGTCTTGGAGACTTCCATACAATATTTGATACACATACGAAAGAATCAGATCAATAATTATGACCTGACGCCACACCCGCGGCCCGTTCGAAATTTTTCCAGTATTGCCAAAGGGGTATGTTCGCCGAGCCGGAGAAAAAAACTGAGTATGGGTCGAACCACTGAATCGTATCAGAAATTCGGTCTTAGAGACTTCCATACAATATTTTATACACATACCAAAGAATCAGATCAATAATTATGCCCAAATACCACCCCGAGGCCCGTTCGAAAATTTTCTAGTATTGTCAAAAGGTTATGTTCACCGAACCGGAAGAATAACTGAGTATGGGTCGAACCACTAAATCGAATCAGAAATTCGGTCTTGGAGACTTCCATACAATATTTTATACACATACGAAAGAATCGGATCAATAATTATGACCTGACGCCACACCGCGGCTCGTTCGAAATTTTTCCAGTATTGCCAAAGGGGTATGTTCACCGAGCGGGATAAAAACTGAGTACGGGTCGAACCACTGAATCGGATCAGAAATTCGGTCTTGGAGACTTCCATACAATATTTTATACACATACGAAAGAATCGGATTAATAATTACGCTTAGACGCCAACTCGCGGCCAGTTTGAAATTTTGCCAGTATTGCCAAAAAAGTATGTTCACCGAGTTAGAAAAAAACTGTGTATGGGTCGAAACACTGAATCGGATCAGAAATTCGGTCTTGTAGACTTCCATACAATATTTTAAACACATACGAAAGAATCGAATCAATAACTATGCCCTGACGCCACCTCGGGGCCCGTTCAAAATTTTACCAGTATTGCCAAAGGGGTATGTTCACCGAGCCGGAGAAAAAACTGAGCACGGGTCGAACCACTGAATCGGATCAGAAACTCGGTCTTTGGAGACTTCCATACAATATTTTTTACACATACGAAAGAATCGAATCAATAACTATGCCTAGATGCCACCCCGAGGCCCGTTCGAAACTTTGCCAGTATTGTCAAATTGGTATGTTCACCAAACCAGAGAAAAAACTGAGTATGGTTCAAACCACTGAATCGGATCAGAAATTCAATCTTGGAGACCTCCGTACAATATTTTATACGTATACGAAAGAATCGTATCAATAATATGACGCCACACACCGCGGCCCGTTCAAAATTTTTCCAGTATTGGCAAAGGGGTATGTTCACCGAGCAGGAGAAAAAACTGAGTATGGGTCGATCCACTGAATCGGTTTAGAAATTCGGTCTTGGAGACTTCCATACAACATTTTATACACCTACGAAAGAATCATATCAATAATTATGCCCAGACTCCACCCCGAACCTGTTTGAAATTTTGCCAGTATTGTCTAATGGGTATGTTCACCGAACCGAAGGAAAAACTGAGTATGGGTCGAACCACTGAATCGGATCAGAAATTCGGTCTTGGAGACTTCCATACAATATTTTATACACATACGAAAGAATCGGATCAATAATTATGCCCTGACTCCACACCGCGGCCCGTTCGAAATTTTTCCTGTATTTCCAAAGGGGTATGTTCACTGAGCCGGAGAAAAAACTGAGTATGGGTCGAACCACTGAATCGGATCAGAAATTCGGTCTTGGAGACTTCCATAAAATATTTTATACACATACGAAAGAATTAGATCAATAATTATGCCCAAATACCACCCCGAGGCCCGTTTGAAAATTTGTTAGTATTGTCGAAGGGTTATGTTCACCGAACCGGAAGAATAACTGAGTATGGGTCGAACCACTAAATCGAATCAGAAATTCGGTATTGAAGACTTCCATACAATATTTTATACACATATGAAAGAATCAGATCAATAATTATGACCTGACGCCACACCGCGGCCCGTTTGAAATTTTTCCAGTATTGCCAAAGGGGTATGTTCGCCGAGCCGGAGAAAAAACTGAGTATGGGTCGAACCACTGAATCGGATCAGAAATTCGGTCTTGGAGACTTCCATACAATATTTTATACACATACGAAAGAATCAGATCAATAATTATGCCCTGACGCTACCCCGGGGCCCATTCGAAATTTTACCAGTATTGCCTAAGGGGTATGTTCTCCGAGCCGGAGAAAAAACTGAGTACTGGTCGAATCACTGAATCGGATCAGAAATTCGGTCTTGGAGACTTCCATACAATATTTTATACACATACGAAAGAATCAGATCAATAATTATGCCCTGACACCACCCCGGGGCCCGTTCGAAATTTTTCCAGTATTGCCAAAGGGGGTATTTTCACCGAGTCGGAGAAAAAACTGAGCATGGTCGAACAACTGAATCGGATCAGAAATCCGGTCTTGGAGACTTCCATACAATATTTTATACATATACGAAAGAATCGGATAAATAATACGATGCCACACCGCGGCCCGTTCGAAAATTTTTCAGTATTGCCAAAGGGGTATGTTCACCGAGCCGGAGAAAAAACTGAGTATGGGTCGAACCACTTAATCGGTTTAGAAATTCGGTTTTGAAGAATTCCATACAACATTTTATACACATACGAAAGAATCAGATCAATAACTATGCCTAGATGCCACCCCGAGGCCCGTTCGAAATTTTGCCAGTATTGTCTAAGGGGTATGTTTACCGAACCGGCGAAAAAACTGAGTATGGGTCGAACCACTGAATCGGATCAGAAATTCGGTCTTGGAGACTTCCATACAATATTTTATACACATACGAAAGAATTAGATCAATAATTATGCCCTGACGCCACCCCGAGAACCGTTCGAAATTTTGCTAGTATTGTCAAAGGGGTATGTTCACCGAACCGGAGAATAAATTGAGTATGGGTTGAACCACTGAATCAGATCAGAAATTCAGTCTTGGAGACTTCCATACAATATTTTATACACATATGAAAGAATCGGATCAATAATTATGTCCTGACGCCACACCGCGGCTTATTCGAAATTTTTCCAGTATTGCCAAAGGGGTATGTTCACTGAGTCGGAGAAAAAACTGATTATGGGTCGAACCACTGAATTGGATCAAAAATTCGGTCTTGGAGACTTCCATACAATATTTTATACACATACGAAAGAATCAGATCAATAATTAGGCTCTGACGCCACCCCGGGGCCCGTTCGAAATTTTACAAGTATTGCCAAAGGGGTATGTTCACCGAGCCGGAGAAAAAACTGAGTACGGGTCGAACCACTGAATCGGATCAGAAATTCGGTCTTGGAGACTTCTATATAATATTTTATACACATACGAATGAATCGGATCAATAATTATGCCCAGACGCCACCCCGAGGCCCGTTCGAAATTTTGCCAGTATTGTCAAAGTGGTATGTTCACCAAACCAGAGAAAAAACTGAGTATGGGTCGAACCACTGAATCGGATCAAAAATTCGGTCTTGGAGACTTTCGTACAATATTTTATACACATACGAAAGAATCGGATCAATAATTATGACCTAACGCCACACCGCGGCCCGTTCGAAATTTTCCAGTATTGCCAAAGAGGTTTGTTCACCGAGCAGGAGAAAAAACTGAGTATGGGTCGAACCACTGAATCGGTTTAGAAATTCGGTATTGGAGACTTCCATACAACATTTTATACACATACGAAAGAATCAGATTAATAATTATGCCAGACGCCACCCCGATGCCCGTTCGAAATTTTGCCAGTATTATCTAAGGGGTATGTTCACCGAACCGAAGAAAAAATTGAGTATGGGTCGAACCACTGAATCGGATCAGAAATTCGGTCTTGTAGACTTCCATACAATATTTTATACACATACGAAAGAATTAGATCAATAATTATGCCCAAACGCCACCCCAAGGCCCGTTCGAAATTTTGCCAGTATTGTCAAAGGGGTATGTTCACCGAACCGGAGAATAAATTGAGTATGAGTTGAACCATTGAATCAGATCAGAAATTCGATCTTGGAGACTTCCATACAATATTTTATACACATACGAAAGAATCGGATCAATAATTATGCCCTGACGCTACACCGCGGCCCGTTCAAAATTTTTCCAGTATTGCCAAAGGGGTATGTTCACCGGGCCGGAGAAAAAACTGTGTATGGGTCGAACCACTAAATCGGATCAGAAATTCGGTATTGGAAACTTCCATACAATATTTTATACATATACGAAAGAATCGGATCAATAATTATGCCCTGACGCCACCTCGAGGCCCGTTCGAAATTTTGCCAGTATTGCCAAAGAGGTATGTTCATCGAACCGGAGAAAAAACTGTGTATAGGCCGAACCACTGAATCGGATCAGAAATTCAGTTTTAAAGACTTTTATACAATATTTTATACAAATACGAACGAATCGGATCAATAATATATAATTGAAATAATATATATGTAAAATAAAAAGAATGAAACATACCCTTTAGCTTTATATACAAATTAAACCGGCTCCACTTGACCTTGTCACCCTAATTAAGTCCAAAAGACAACCAATTCTACCATTTATAATCAATTAAGACTGAAAATTTTGTATATATTGTTTGTTTTGGTCATATATTGTATTATTCAAGGTTGTAATATTTGTTATGATTTGTTGAATCCGCGACATTATTCTTTTCACATCATTGTATTAAAAATATAATTAATTTTTGTCTTACTTCTATAAAAAGTTGATAGAATTAAACACGATGGATGTATGGCACCACTTCACATCTATTCTATCTGTTTTATTCTTTTTAGTGACCATCCTTTTTACTTATTTAGTGACCATTGAATAAAATCTGATTACACTGGGTAATTCAATAATAAAATATGACATTATGTGTCTGAAAGTCCGTTACAATAAAACCTGATTTGCATCAAATTTAAAATTAAGAGTTGAGTTTTTAGCTCATGTCTTTACTTTCTCTCAAATAACATTTAAGATAAAATTAATTGGCATTTATTCCGTCTAAAACGATAAAAGTTATTGAATGATCACGTGACACCTTTTTAACACACCAAATTATTTATTTTTCCATTTTTTTCTCCTCCTTTTTCTAATTAAATGACAAATATATGTCCATCATTTTTCAGTTAATTGACAAATAATTTAAATTAGTATTCACAGTATCATTCTGGTCGGTATCCGTTATTCATTAGAAAAATTCCTAAAATATGTATCCTTAAAAATAAGTTCTTAATTTTAGATATCAGTTGCAAATAATTCACGAAAAAGTATTTTAAATTAGTCGTGACGGACTAGATTTTTTATGTGAATTGGTTTGGACGTATGGTAGTTTACAAAACTGGTCGGGGCGACTATTTTAGGCTAAGAAAATTTTTGGGACGGGTATTTTGAATTCATTAATTGTCGGGGCGACTTTTTTTAGGTAAAAGACAGTTTGGACGAGTTTTTTTTAAATTAAATTATGGTACTTTTTAAATATTATATTATTATATTTAATTTTACTCATAATTAATTTTCTTTTGTAACTTTTATAATATAAAGTTTAACTAAAATTCAAATACACTGTTGAGATGTGTTTTCTTTATCTACGCGCCGACATAAATTTTATTCAAAACCGAATGGGTAAAACAATCTTCGGTATAAATTTGACCCGCTCGATTATGAATAAATCTTATGTCCGCACGTAAACCAAAAAAATACACGTCTTTACGGTGTATTTAGAATTTTGTAAAACCTTATATTTTAAAGATTATAACAACCTTTATAGTTACTTCGTTCTCTATTTTTTATTTGAGAGGGTCTAAAGTGATACTATCTATTAATAATAATAATAATAATAAGTTGTTTATTATTATTATTATTATTATTGTTTTTTAACATCTTAATTTTTTTTAACATCTTAATTATTATTTAAGTTGATCTTTTATTTAGTTTCTTTATTATAGTTAAGTTGTGTTTTTCTTATTATTTATCTTTTTCCTATTTTTATGTCTTTGCTTTTCTATATTTTGTAATCTCGTTTAAAAAAAAGAACAACAAAGAATTATTATTTTGGTTTATTCTTTCTTCTTCTCTTTTATTCTTGAGAGATTGACGGCTATCTCGAATAAACCGTATCATAAAGGAAAAAAAGAGTTTTCTTTCCACCGAACTAGAAAAACGTCGATGTCTCTAGTAAACTAAAGACATTATTTAAAAGCTATTTTGCTGATCAGATGGATTAATGATGCGTTACATTTTTACTAATCCAAATAACCATTTTAAAAAAAACAAAAATTAAACCTCATGTCCCAGCTACTGCGAACAAGGCATTAAATTTTGCCCTCAAAATGATACCAGTGAAATTGTTGGGATGGCCCACTGGCCCCACTAGAGCTGTAATTCTTTGACGTAACCGACCCTATATTTATTTAAGGGAGGCTTTCATTAAATATACATATTTATTATATTATATATTATATTGTATCATAGGTGTTTAACTGTCTGTTACCTAGCTAAAGAACCACCTAAAGAATTGTTATTATAATGTTTATAGTCGAAGAACGATTCGTGTTCGAATCCGAAACGCATCTCACGGTTATGAAGACTTCTCTTTTTTTCGCTGGAGACGGTTTTGCGGCTTATGATTGCCACGGTCAGCTTGTGTTTCGGGTTGATTCGTACGGTCCAGACACTCGTGAACAAGGCGAACTTGTACTTATGGATCATGACGGACGCTGTCTCATCACCGTACGTCGCAAGGTATTATAATAATTACTTTCTTGGGTCAGCTATACACACTCTGTCTAAATAGAGGTCACACTAACGTTTTGACAAAGAATTTTTAAAGTTTGACCGATTATGGTCAGATTGGTTGTCTATATATTGGTCGAACGGATGTTTCGAACAATAAATTTATTAGACTTGACTTTTTTAGTTAAAACCACTAATAAGTTTTTCGTCAAAAGACAAAGTTTGACTGTCTATGGTCAGAACGGCCGTATATTGAGAGGATGGCCATTCAGGCCCATAATTTTCACAATTTGACCAATAATTTATAAATTTTGACTTTTTGGTTAAAATGGCCACTTAGTCTTTTATTCAAAATGTTTTGAAAAACAAATATACAAAGTTTGACCGTCTATGGTCAGAACAACCGTGTTTATGTTGACCGACCAATCATTCTGACCAATAATTTTTAAATTTTGACCTTTTGGTCAAAGGTTAAAACGAATATGAGTTTTTAGTCAAAACGTTTTTATCAAAAGTTTTCAAAGTTTGACCATTTATGGTCAGAACAACCTTTCGTTATCGACCAAACTGTCATTTTGACAAATAATTTTCAAATTTTGACCAATATTTTTAAAATTTTGACTTTTTAGTCAAAACGTTTTTGATTAAAAATTCTCGAAGTTTGACCATCTATGGTAAGAATGCCTTTCGTTATTGACCAAATTGTCATTCTGACCAATAATTTTCAAAATTTGACTTTTTAGTCAAAACGTTTTGATAAAAAATTTTCAAAGTTTGATCGTCTATGGTTGTAACTCATAACGGGCACTGTCATTCTGACCAATAATTTTCAAAGCTTTACATTTTGTCAAAACTCAAAACAACCAATGTTTTGTGAAGAGCTGCCTGGTGTAGTTATATCATGACCCTTATTATTTGATGCAGTGGCCGAGTCTGCATCAACGATGGGAAGGTTTTTTAGGCGAATGGAGGGAAGGGTCTCAACCGATATTCAGCGTAAAGCGATCATCAATCATCGGGCGATCAAACGTGACGGTGGAGTTATTCGGCGATCAACCCGAGGAATACCACATCTTAGGCCAATTTGCTCACCGAAACTGCACAATATACGATTCAGCGAACAAAACAAAGGCGGAAATCAGGCGGAAAGTGGATGTTACAACAAATGTGACACTTGGGAAAGATGTGTTTTTGCTCACATTGAAACCGGGATTCGATGGTGCGTTTGCAATGGGTTTGGTTTTGGTTCTTGATCAGATCAACGGTGGTGATCATTCAGATGATGGTGGTGTGGTCCCTACTACTACAGATAATTGCAATTAGTTGTTTTGTGTTACTGTTTTGTTAATTATTTATTTTTGTGAAAATATCTTTTTGCTGTTTTCACATTAATGTTTAGTTATGTATGAAGATAGAGATATTAAGCTTTAAAACTATCTACATAAAATAGTAGTTGTTGAATAAAACACCAACTAATAATACAAATATACATATATAAACCATTTATTTTTTAAATCCGTTATCCTTTTAAGGCCGATGGGTATACATCACTTTGGACTATTAAGGGGTTCTATGTAACACCTAAATTTGAAATGACCTTATTTGAACACCACCCCAATATACGTTATCTCACGTATGAAATAAAGAGAATGACCGTGACCGTGAAGGGTCATTCTACCATTCCCACCTATCAAATCCAATCCATTTTTGTTTCTTTTTTATTTTTATTTCTTTATATTATTAAATAATGAAATGATAGAAAATGATGGAGAATGATGCACACCCCTGAATAAAAGGTGTTGTCGAATGACGGAGAAAAAACTGACGAGACGCAGACGTAACAAATAAGGAATTGTTCAAATGAACCATACCAATTAGCGTAAACACAAAAGCATGTCTCTCTTAATTAGTTAATTCCATTATCCTTTAAACATTAATTTGATGAATAAATCAAAGATTAAAAAAAGATTAAAAAAAGCTTAAAAAAGAAGGGGATGCAACATCTTTTATACATTCTAATATTTGTGTTATTGTGTACATATCACTAGTGTTGTTTTTGTGAAGGGTTCATTATTTGTTGGTGATTTGTGAGAAACCATTATCTTAATACAGAGTTAAATCTACCCGTAAATATAAAATTTGATTCCGGTAACGGGTAATGTAAGAACAATTATTTTTCTTCAAACGGAAATTTTTATTAAACAAAGCCAAACCAGCAAAAAGCTAAGGCCATCAGTACAACACAAGAAAAGTTACATAATTCTCCCAAAGATAAGTTTTTAAATGATGACATGTTCTTTATCCAAAAAAAGAATTTGATATCTTCAATCACCTTAGCAACCGAGCTCTCCTTACTTTTAAAGATTTTTTTTATTCTTTGTTTTTCAAATATACCAACATGTAGTTATAATAATACCCTGGAAAACCTTTTCCTTATTTTCAAAGATTTTATAAGTTGGCTGTATGTTAAACGTTATTTTGAAGCATGTGATATGTATGTATTGTAGCCGTTTTTTCCACATGTTTTTGTCTTTCAAAACTGGACTTTACACATTTTGTGTGCTACTTGTTTGTAACATTATTAGTTATCATATTTATAATAGAAACTAGACACGGAGTTATAACTATTTACACGTATCGTTGTATCAGACACTTTCAGACATTTTGTTTAAAATATCTTAGACACGCCGCTTAAAAATAGTTTAGACGCTATGATATTAAAAAATTATGATATTGGCATCTGTTGGAGTACCATCAGATGACACCGATAAACATGTGGGGAGGCGTTGACGTGTCACCGGTTTGAAGAAGAACGACAAATAGGGTAACGATGAAATATGATGGTGAGATTTTAAAATGAAGCCAATGATGATTTGTGAAATCAAAAAAAGCAAATAGGTGTGATGTTGTGTAATGGAAGTGGATGGATGTAGTTTTGGTGTAGTGTAATAGGGGCAAGTATCTTACTTGTTCCGTTTTGTCATGTTCGTGTTAATAAAATCATTTTTGTTGGTCGTTTTAACAACAAAAAAGTTACTCACAATTTTTTGTTACCTACGAGGTGGGATTTTTTTTAACGGCTAAGCACACACACATCTACTCCTAGTCCTAAACCACTTCAAAAAAATCTACTCACATGTTAAGGTTTGAACTCTAGTATTCGCTATAAAGTGGGATTTTGCTTTGTCTTTTAAAAGACTTCAAACAAAGACAATTAAGTAAATATCTTTAACTAATTATCTAATTAGTATATTTTAAAACTTTGGCGGCCCGCAGTGTTTTAGTTCTATTTTTAGTATATTTTTTTATGGATTGGTCTGTCAACATAACTTTCTTTTTTAGCCGGTTGGTTGTGATGTTTGCTTAAACGATGGGAATTAGGGATGACTAAATGACACCGGGTATTATCGGTACCAATTCGCCACCCACCTTTTGAGATTTTCTGGATTCGTACTTTCACTAAGTACCGGTATTTTGGGTTGATATACCTACAGTACCGAGCACTTTCAGTACCCTATTTTTAACGATTTTTAGTATCGGTACCAAGCTCATCCATAATGAGAATAAAGCAGGGTTGGCATATGGATCTGATGCTGTTTTTGCTTTTGTTTTTGTTAAAATTTGTGTGTGTTTTCTGTCACACTGATTGGTGATGTTAATCTCATCAGTTTTGGTATTTGATTTTTGTAGGTTGTTATTTTATAGTTTTTATTGTGTATTTCTTTTTGTGTAGTAACTACTAACTAGTATTGAATTTAGTCGATATGATGGTGCGGGTTATTAAACTCACCGAAAAATACATTAATAAACTTTTCGAATATATATATAACCATATTTTGTTTACCAATATTTATATTACCATTTAACATTTTAATATACCAAAAAACGTTCATTAAATAATTAGCATATAGTAACCTTAATGTTGAAGTTTGAAAAATATTTAATGAGAATTAACGAATATTATTTCACTCACCTCGAATCATAATATTCCTTTTTACATATAAATCAGTCTGAAATCATCAAATATATAGATTTTCATATATAAAATAAATAAAAGTAGAGATGGTTGAACACATTAATAGTCATTTAAAACATTTATCTGTCAAGAGTACTTGACGCCGGAGGACAATTATCACTTGCACACTGACCATTTATACAACCACAATACCCACAATCTCCACACCATGGTACACATCGATATTTATCTTGACATGGTCTTGGTAGACCATTTGATTGGATCGCCATTGTTCCTGACCACATACCTCTACATACATAAATCGAATAACCATATACTAGATCAAACATGACTGAAAATCGTAAAACGATAGACGTGCGTAGAAATTTGAAAAGAACATACGAGTGTTTAATTTACCAGATGAAATAAGGACAATCACCATAAGTAAAGTCAAAGCTTGTGTATTCTTCATCTTTATTATGCTATATTTATCTGTTATACATTCATGGTACATGTGAGTATATATATACACAAAAATACTAAGCATTAATATCAAATATTTAATGCGTACTTATCTTAACAATAATATTTTTAGAGTTTTAAGATGATACTTGCTTGTTTTAAACAATAACGGTTTTGCATTTACCTCATTACTTTATTAGCTTCATTAAATATTTTGGGACGTATTAATTATTTTTAAGTGTTTTATTTAATTACTATTGACCGGATAAAAGTAATATAAAAAACTTCTAGTTCCCATTTCAGCCTTGGCTGCCGACTAAATGGTTAAGACACTTGCCTTTGTGGTTCCATTATAACGTTGTTACTTGTTATACAAAGAGAAAACAAATGAATATATGTCCATATCATGTAAAAAATCACACAATAAGGTCAGAAGAAAGTTGGATAAACTAGAAACAACATTCTATTTTGCACATTCAAATTACTTGGTCACTTGGAGGTTCTATAATAAAGTTACCTATAACCTGCAATTGACAACAACGAAGAGGACCAACAAAAGGGCCTTCATGGTTGTCACACCCCGGTTTAGGGCCTAGGCGTATGACCAATAGTTGGTACCTGTTTTGTAAATACATTAGAGTTGCGGGTTATTTTAGCGGAAGACTTTGGTTGAATAGAATATTAATTTGTTTGAAAACTTCTCGGATAATAAATATCCGGTATTTGATTTATAAAGCTTGTTGAAATACCGTTTGTAATATTTTAATAATTAAAAACTGAGCCATCATTACCTTGCGAGCATATCTAGTTCCATGAATGTCTTGTTACCTGTACTAATCTGTATTCCCTGAAATGTGGGGAAACATACATCAACTATATGCTGGTGAACACGTATGACTCAATAAAACATTTTGAATGATATTATAATACAAATGTAGTTTTCTTGACAATCTCAGCGGAAGCATTTCTACTTCCGGTATATGTACCACTGCCCTACACACACAACGGTATTCCCCGAGCCAAACGGCCCTAAACTGAGAACTGGTCATGACCGTTTAAGCTCGCGGCTTCATTGCCTTTGATTGATTGATTGAGCTTTAACAGTTATGTTTGGATCCAGACACATGCGTATTCGGTCTGAGTTGATATTATTCTCTACTTTGTATTATAATGTTTTAGAGATTTCATTATCTCATGTAGACATTGATTGACTTGTTAAGACAAACACCCGTTCGTCTCATTGAGTATAAATATGTTTTGACTGATTAAAAAGGTTTGAACGTATTCACCTGTGATTGTCTGTTCTGAGTGATATGGTGATTTCGTTTGAAACCTTGACTGTGAATAAATGATTGATTGACTGACTGATTGATTGATTGACCTATAATAAAATAGGTATATAAATATCCGGATCGTCTCTTGATCCGACTATAGACCTTTAGTCTGGTTTAAATAACTTTAAACCTTGATTGATCATTTGTTTGAATAAAATATTTAGACCCGTAGTCTTTCTGTTTATTTACCAAATCATATGATAAGTTTCTTCTTCATGAAGAAACATCTATAATCTGTTTCTTCTTCAAGAAGAAACATTTACTGACTGCTAGTATTGAATGTAAAATCTTATGTTTCTTTACACATGAAGAAACAATGTTTTAACTATATTCGTTGTACATGAATGTTATGTTTCTTAATCGTGAAGAAACTATATTTTGACTATATCCTTATGAATGAAAAGTATACATTTCTTAATTGTAAAGAAACATTACTATAATCCTTGTATGTTAAAGCTTATGTAAACATATTTATAATCAAGGTTTGGGCTATACCCATGACTATGGTCTAAGCCATATAATATAATAATGACTTAGGTCAGAACCCTTACCTTACTCGATATTCGAAGTTAGATACCTAAGTTTGTACGAGCAGCATTTCCACTCTCTATCGCGTTCTAGAGCTTAGACTGTTGGAACCTTACAGCTTGGCACGAACTTCAAGGTTGGCACGCAAAACGAGGCGACATATGGTGTCCGTCGTGTCGTGCACGTACTTCGAGATAAATTGTCGGGTTATTCTCGTGTAGCACGCACTTCGAGGTATCGTCAGTATATGGCACGAATTACGGGGTGACGATTGTCGGGTCGGCACGGAAACCGAGGTAGTGAGATAGTGATTTCTAGAGAGAGAATCTAGAGAAAGAAAGTTTGGTGTGAGAATGAATAAGCCGTGAGCCCTCCCTTTATAGGCTGATTTTGGGTCCCATCGCGGTACGCGATAGGTCCTCTTCCTGGGCCGTCGCATACCGCGACGCCACTATTTCTGCATGGGCGCCACGTGGCCTGCCACGTGTCCTTCCCTGCTGCCACGTGTCACCAGGACACGTGTCACTGAGTCATCACGGGTCATCGTGTACCGCGATGGCCGTGTTCTTGGACTCATCGCGTAGCGCAATGGGTCCCTATATACCATTTTTCATTTTCAGTCCCTTGTCTTTGATAGATTGTCATTTCTAGGCCTAACTCCCATTGTCCAAAAATACAAAGGCGTATCTCAAGCGGCTCGCGGCGATGCGAGCGTGCGAAGTGCGCCATCAAAGCGCCACATTGCGCCCATCGCCCAACGCCCTTCGCCCGAGCCCGAGCCCGAGCTCGTGCGCGTCGGTTGCTTCGCACCTTCCGCTAGGACCACTCGGTGCATGCTAGGCATATAAGAATATTATTATGGAAAATCTCTTCCTTATAAAGAGCTTTCATTTCTTTACCATTTTCCATGTGGGATGGGTTTTAATTTCCTTATTTATACCCATGTGGAATGCTTCCACTTTCTTACATCTTTCAATGTGGGATGGAATTTCCTTAACATAAGATAACTTTATTCATGGAATATTATTATTTCCTTATAGAATGGTTTTATTTTCTTTATTTGAATTTTCTCATTACTTATTAGAGAATAATTTGATCCTTCAACTTTACTAAGTTGTCAAATTTGAACCAAATTTTTGGGGATGTTACAATGGTGGCCTCGGTGATGGACTGGATTGTTCTCGAGAAGCATACCACAACGATATCGAATATCACTTTTGTGATCCTTGTTTCCATGGTTATGATTAGTGGATTAGCCGATGGATTAGTGGGTGGAAGTTAGTTGGAGCCAAGGGAGCACTACCAGGATGGTACATGCAGGTCGTTTTTGCTGGCAATGCCACCGTGGGTATTGTCACACCCCGACCAAAGGCAGCGGAACATGCCGGGGTGCAACGGATTGCTCAAGAACACAAGACAATATCAAAGTGACAATATTTAAACAACTCATTCATTTCATTCAATCAACCAGATAACACAACTTGTTCATACAAAATAACATCAAACATAAGAAATAAATTGTTCATTTTTCTGATAACTTAAACGGTCTCAAAATAAAGTAGCATCCTCGAACTCCAATCAACCAGTAATCAAACTTGTAACAATGCATAAAATAATATTTGTCAACACGTATGTTGGTGAGCAATTTCATAGTTTTGAGTATATATAATATGAGGCAATATCCACAAACGAATATGAGACTATAAATAAAAGCATCAATCGTGGTATATAAAACATATGTGAATGAAGATCCTTTCTAATCGGTAACAACAGACATACTCGGATAATGATGTCCTATGCTACTTGCACAAGGCTAAGTAGTTAGGAGTGCGTATGATCATACTTATTGTGTTCCACAACAACATAAAATAAACACTCGTGCACGTATGGCATATGAAACATATAACACACAATAGAGCAAGTATTCTAAATATCATACACCATAAAGTTTGTGATTTGAAGATAGAGTATCATAAATCGTTCTTGTTTTGGATAAGTATGCATGTTACCCCCAAAGTATAAAAAGAAAACGAGGGATGAAATGTACTCACATGAAAAAAGTAACTTGAAGGATAGTTTGCAATAAAACGGGGGATGGGTAAGTTCAACGGGCAAGACCTAGATTAAAAAGGGTCTTGAGTTAGTAAATGGTTTTGAAAGATTTAAAATTAGTTTATAAAATAGTTTGAGAGAAAATATGAGATTCGGTGGCTCAAAACACACTAGTGTGTCTTAAGCGAATGAACTCGGTTTAGTTCAGTCTTGATTCGGTCCTTGACTCGAATAAAACCGAGGATGGTTGTCACATACCCAATACCATAGAACTTATTAAAATGAACTTAGAAACTATAATACACAATTCATACTTGTAACATATAAATCATTTTAAATATAAAGTATTTAAACAAGAGTTCGGTTTTGGTTCGGCTCTTGACTCGGGATAAAACTGAAAATGGTGGCCACATATCCAATACCATAGAACTCATTAGAATAAACATAAAAATAATAATACTCAAATCTTTCATACAATATGTTAACAATAAAGTATTAGACAAAAGTTCGGTTTTGGTTCGGCTCTTGACTCGGGATGAAACCGAAAATGATGGCCACATACCCAATACCATTTAACTATTAAAAAATGATTTGGAAACTAAAAGTAATTAAAAACTAAACAATACTAGTAAACTTGCATAAATTAAAGCATAAGTTAGAGCATAAGTTAATGTATATATATCAAGGACTATAATAGTCCTCCATGTAGCATTGCCTTGTAGCACAACACTTCAACCGACCGTGACCGGAGAAGTGAAAGACGAAGAAAACAAGGGGTGTATATTATATATATATGTTGCAACATCAGGTTTTATGTAATAAGATTTAGTTAGAAACAAGGTTAGTATTTGTTTGACCTTTTGTAATCAAACTAACAAGAGGTTGAAGATTAATACTTGGATTTGAGAGAGAGTTTGGAGAAGATGAATAACCAAAGTGGTGTATGGAACCTTGCTTTTATAATGGTAAGAGTATGGTTCATTCAAATAGGGTAAAAATGCATGTGATGGTTAGAATGGTCAAACAAGCTTTTGATAACTGACAATAATAATCCCAAAAGTTTGTTTTAAGTCATTTTTCATCATAAAGAGGTGTTTTAACGTACCGAAAATGATGTTTTCTTGACCCAGCATTTGTGAAACATAGACGAACATATAATCCAACATTTTATTAATAACGACAAATTCGAAATATCAAAACGGATCGGGTTTTTTGATACAAATACAAATGCAAGTTAAACCGAAAAATGACAAACGTTACAGGTATGCCAACATTTTTTTGAGAGGGTAAAGAAGAAACTCGATTTCATTCATACATCTTTCATCATACATTACACACACGTGACGTTAATTCATAGGTAGAAGAATCATGGTACATTATGTTTGTCATTTATCTTACTAATCTATTAAAGCCACACAATATATCCACATGATATTCAACTAGGGCTGCTACATAGGCTACCAATTCATAGGTAGAAGAATCATGGTAGATTATGTTTGTCATGTTTTGTTATTATCTTTTATGTTTAATTGATTCATTTTAATCGATTTAGGTTTACAAAGAAATATAAAGTGTATATCTATTTCATGTATAATCGATTCCTTCTAATGAGAATTTTAGGTGTCAGATTTGCTTACAATGTTTAATCTTCAAGCTTTGGTTGTTGGTATTTTCAATTTTATGTTATTTGAATTTATTTTATGCTTTTCATTATAATAATTAGAACCCTATTTGTTACTTCAAATTGTTCTTCTAAATTAACTTTTTATATCAACGCATTATTTTTCATAAATGAAATCAAGTTTATATTGCTTTGGTTGTTGAAAATTTTCAATTTTATGTTATTGCTCTTTTAACTAGAACCCTAATCAGTTTGTTTTTATTTTTTTTTTCTGTTTTTTTTTCTTTTTATTTTTCTACACAAAATATCATCTTTCGATATTAAAGAAAATTTTACTTGTATCGCTTATCTATTAATTAATTATAATATTTATAATTTATAATAATTATTATTATAATATTAATTTATTACCTTTTGTAATTAGTTATTACATCTTATTTTTGACGAAATAATAACATTCACAGATTACCATTTTTATATTTCAATATCCTTGACTTAAACATTATTGTGTTATGATATTGTAAGATATATTAAAATTTCTATATATAATCAATTACGTTATATTTAAAAAACCCAATAAATAATTTACAAAAGTATTATAGATGAATGTTTATATATCCGATTTCATTACATATTCTATGAGTATGTTACAAGTTAATACATTTAATATATTTAAAATTTAATGATTTCACAATTTCTACTAAAATAACACATTGACTTACTTTCCGTAACTTATGCATGTCACGATTCTTTTAATTATCACGAAATTAATAATCTTTCTATTTTCAAGAAGTTTTACAAAAATAAAAAGCAGTCTGTTCACTATATAATACGCTTTCAAATATGCATTCTTCACGTTGTCTCAATCATCAGCAACTCAAGCTACTCTCTACAATGAAAGTAACTTTATCATTCAATATTTATTTGTTTAATATATTAATATATAACTATAATTAAATTATATGTATAAAACTGATGCTATGTATATATTTTATTATTTTTAGAGTTCAATAGAGGTTCAAAAGTTTACAATGCTGAATGAAATTGATATTTTGAGAATTTCGCCACAAATCGTTAAAGTTAGAGTTAGAGTGGTAAGAGTTTGGACTGTCAAGGATAAGATTTTGTTTTATATATTAGGGCGGACGGGGTGGAGTGTGGTGGCCAGCCATCACGCGTGATGGCTTGGCAAACACCGCCGACGACCCTCTCATAACGCGTGATGAGAGGGTTAGCGTGGTGGCCATCACGCGTTGGAAACCCAAGAGTATTACCGTTGGGGTGGGTTTTGACCGTTGTGGGGGGGGGGGATTTAAATAAAAAAAATTAAACAATATAAATAAACAACCATTTCAATCCAACTCAAAGCACTCTCAATCTTTCACTTCATTCAAAACAAAAAAATATGGAATTTCCGAACAACTTGGTTCACTTAGACACCGATAGCTTTTCGTCTTCGGACGATGACATTCTCGAATGGTTCCCGTTGTTATATAACGAACTTGAAGGCCCGAGCCGTCCAAAGAAAAAATGGTGGATCGTATGCATGCTCACGAAGTGCTAATGAACGACTATTTTGTGGAGGAGCCGAAATACAATGACGAGACGTTTAGGGAACGCTTTCGTTTGCCGAAATCTTTATTTTTAAAGATTGTAGCTGACCTCGAAGCAAGCGAAGAATGGTTTCAAGAATCTTACGACGCGAGGGGCAAACGAAGTTTTACGACGCTTCAAAAATGCACATCCGCTATTCGTTAATTAGCGACAGGTAACCCACCCGACCAATTCGATGAATACTTACAAATGTCTGAAAGAACTTCACGTGAATGTCTACAATTCTTTTGTAACGCGATTATTAAATTTTATGGCAAAGAGTTTCTAAAAAACCAACAAGACATGACATTATACGTCTTTACGCCGCACATGAGGCTAAATGGCATTTTCCAGGGATGCTCGGTAGCATCGATTGTACACATATTGAATGGAGGAATTGTCCACGGGAGTTTCGAGGGGCGTATGATAGGGGTGATATCAAACGACCGACCATCTCACTTGAATCGGTTGCGTCAAATGATTTATGGTTTTGGCATTCTTATTTTGGTGTTCCCGGCTCAAACAACATCACCGTTCTATACACATCACCGTTGTTTCAGAGCGTAACAGATGGTACCGCACCTTTCTGTTCGTATTTTGTTAACGAGAGATATTACAGACGTGGCTACTGTTTTGTCGATGGTATCTACCCGCAATGGTCTCTTTTTGTGAAAGCCTTTTCGTTTCCTGTTGAGGACAATGAAAAAGCGTTCAAGAAGCTGTAAGAATCGGCAAGAAAAGATGTCGAGAGAGCTTTCGGTATTTTAAAGGGTAGATGGTGTATACTTAGTCGACCGGTTCGTGCAATGAAAAAACCCACGATCTCTAGCTACGTGTATGCATGCATCATATTACACAATATGTTAATAAAAGAATATGGACATGCAATTTCTCCAGCTTGGGTACCAGATCCTCCTACTCAAGTTCCCATTCCCAATGATGTGCAATTAGACTTGCGGGATGACAATATTCACCATCGGTTGATATGGGATCTAGTTGACCTTATAGGTTCTTTAGGTTTGGAAAATCTTGATTCAGACGAGGAGTAGACGTTTATTGTAACTTTTATTTTTTAATTCTAATTTTTAAGTTGTATTATGTTCTAGTAAAATATTATTTTTATTTTTTAAGTTGCAAAAGAAAACCAAAACAAAACAAAAATCTTATCACACCACACCATCACGCCTACTAAATTTCATCACATGTGATGAATTTGGTTGGGATAAGGTGTCATCATCCCATTAAGTGTGATGGGTGATGGAAATGAAACCACCCCCTCCTCTTATATTTATAACAAGTCATTTAAGATTTGTTATCTATTTTGATTTGTAGTGGAAACGCTGTTAAACATTTGTCAAAATTTGTTGATCATTTTGAGAAAAAAACCATGCCATTATTATGCTTCAAGAGTAAAGTATTATGAAAGTGATAGGTCTAAAGGTATCATAAAAAATTCTTTACTATACTTTGCCTTTATTATAAATAAGTTATATTAATGCCTTATATATTCTTATATTCTATAACACATACATATGTATATATATAAAAATTGTTTTTTCAACTATATCATTTGTAATCTTTCTAAATGTATGTTTAAAATCTGAACACAGAAATATTCGTAGGGAAAGTTTATGTCTCAGTTGTCAGTCGCGTGTTTATCAACGACTATTTGTTTGAAATTGAATCTTACGAAAACCGGTATCATAAAAAACTATGATACTCGTTTATTATATATATATATATGTTGTCAAATTAGTTATGCAAATAAAATATTTGTCATGTGCAGTTTGTTTGGATTGCTAAAAGACAATGGCGTTCACGTTCGGAGGCCAGTCACTTCCGAAATGTGTATAAGACAATATTTTTTTATGTTAATTTCATTAGAGTATTATGTTATAATTATTATGTGTTATTTGTACTAATGATATAATTTATAAACATGTTTTAAGTTTGCATTTATCTATGATTTTCTTTGTATGTTATTGTATTTGAATTAAAGTAACAATGCTACATCTTGTAATTCATGTAAAATGATTTTTTTTATTTTACATATGCATTTCATTAAATTTAATATATATATATGTGTGTGTGTGTGTGTGTGTAGAGGAAGGTTAACGTACAAATGAAATTAACGTGCTACGCGTGAGAATCAAGTAGGGTAATTATGTAATTACAGAGTAATTGCATAATTACACTATGATGTAATTACATAATTACTCTACTTGTATATATAATTACTCTACTTGATTATCACGTTTAGCACATTAATTTCATTTGTATTTGATCCAAACCCTATATATATACATATATATGATGTTATAAATGTTTTTCACTCATGTGTAACACGGGCCACTATTGAATTATTATTGCTAACAATTTGAATGATTTTAACTTTTAAAAAACATGGCTATCACTTTTTAGTAAACATTTTTATTTATAAAAACACTAAAATAGTTAAGTATTATAAAGATAAAAGTTAAGTTTCAACAATATTGAGCTTTTATCAAATCAAGTTAATTTTTTTTAAAGTTTTTCTATGCACTTTTAACATTATTTTTAGGTTTTTAGAAGTATTAACAAATGTAAAGCTAAATTACAAATTTGATTTGACGGCTGCGATTTTCGATAACCTCTTAGATTTAGGGCTGCATGCATGTCAGTTACTAGGGAGCGCCTTCATGTTAGGAATGCTCAGACGGCTACGATTTTTTGAGACAAAAACTTTTGGCAACCACATTACCAGATGGACGAAAGCACCCACACGAACACGCTTGCAAAAACATCGTTTGAAACAACTCATTTGTAGCAAGCATGTTATTGACATCAATGTCGTGGAAGAAAAATAACATAAACTTTTGTACTTAAAAGTTAAAACCATTTTATCTTTGATGACTAACATTATCTTATGCTTAGCCATATTACCTGCAAAATGTTGTGCCGGGTAAAACTCTAGTTTGATTACAAATTACAATTTATTAGTTAAACGTAGACCATGAATCACGAACCAAGTGACCGAAATTTAGTTTTCGAGCTAGTTTATTCAATTTAGTCGCTATGGTGGTGCGGGTTATTAAGCTCACCGAAATATACATTAATAAACTTTTTGAATGTATATATAACAACTTTACTTTACCAATTTTTTATTATAATTTAACATTTTAAATATAACAAAAAAACGTTCGTTAAACAATTAACATATAGTAACCTTAATGTTGAAGTTTGAAAATATTTATGAGATCGAATAACGAATATTATTTCACTCACCTCGAATCATAATATTCCTTTTTACATATAAATAAATCAGTCTGACATCATCAAGTATATAGATTTTCATATATAAAATAAGTAAAATTAGAGATGGTTTTATCTGTCAAGAGTATTTGACGCCGGAGGGCAATTATCACTTGCACACTGACCATTTATACAACCACAATACCCACAATCTCCACACCATGGTACACAACGATATTTATCTTCGCATGGTCTTGGTAGACCATTTGATTGGATCGCCATTGTTCCCGACCACATACCTACATACATAAATCGAATAACCATATACTAGATCAAACGAAAATCGTTAAATGATAGACATGCGTAGAAATTTGAAAAAAATATACGGTTGTTATATTTACCAGATGAAATAAGGACAAACACCATAAGTAAAATCAAAACTTGTTGTGTATTTTTCATCTTTATCGTGCTATATTTCTCCCTTATACATTCATGGTACATGTAAGTATATATACACACAAAAATACTAAGCATTAATATCAAATATTTAATGCGTACTTATGTTAGCAATAATATTTTGAGAGTTTTAGGATGATAGTTGTTTCTTTCAAACAATAACGGTTTTGCATTTACCTCATTACTTTATTAGCTTCATAAAATATTTTGAGACATTAATTATTTTTAAGTGTTTTGTTTTATAATTACCATTTACTGGATAAAAGTAATATAAAAACCTTCTAGTTCTCATTTCAGTCTTGGCTGTTGGCTAGGTGGTAAAAACGTTTGCTTTTGTGGTTCCATTATGACGTTCTTGTTATACAAAAAGAAAACAAATGATATATGTCCATATCATGCAAAAATACACTATAAGTTCCCAGGTTATCTGAGTGAAAATGTTGAATCAACTTACTTTAAGAATTGGTATCCTATATTTGTTGATATATTACATTGTACGTGTAACGTTTATGTACCGCAAGGGACCATGTGGTGTATACATTAACATGGACCAAGATGGATGCTTGGTGAGGTCGGGTCCGATTATGAGTTTGACCATGTTGCTTGGTGTGCGCAATATAATCGGAACCTCACCAGTGTGCTTATGATCCTTGCATCAAAGGCAGTTATGGTCAATGAGTCACAGGTTCTGGCCGGGGCCATCCCTGGCCCTAACAATACTTCATCAGTGGGTTCAGCTCTTGGTTAATTGGTTGTGGAACCTATGACCTAGTATTTCCATTTGGTTATATATATTTTGTTCGAAAAAATAATTTTTATCATATTTTGTTTGAAAATTTAACTCGTCAAAAACCCATTTTTAAATCGTATTCTATTATTTAAATATATATTGTATATAACAAAATAATACGATATAAAACTAAGTTAATTTAACATAAACTGATAGTAAATGATAATTTGACGGTTTGTAAAGATTTGTTGTAAACTTGTAATAGAAGAAAATTAAGGTATTTAAAAATGTTTGGAATATGATGTGAACTTTATATTATAAGTTGTAACCATAGATATAATTATACTCCTATAAACGATTCATTTTACATTACAATTCAATTTCAAAACGTCAAGTTCATTCACATCACATGGAAAATAAGCCATTTATGTATAGAGCTAGTGTATGAAACGCCTTCTATTTTGTGCATTCTCACAAACACTGGCAGAAATGGAGGTTCTACAATCAAACCTCAAGCCGGAAATCGAAAACCGCGACGACAAGGAGCCGAAAGACACATACCATATGACATATATCATCCACTTCTTACTTGGTGCAGGATATTTAATCCCATGGAATGCTTTCATAACAGCCATTGATTACTTTCAGTTCTTATATCCCAACAAGCACATCAACAAGGTGTTTTCCGTCGGTTACATGTCCGCGGCCTTGACCGTGCTTTTTACTCTCATGTGTTGGTCTAGTTCCAGTCGGGTTAAGCTGCCTTCGGTGCGAACACGGATGAATTTGGGTCAGTTTTTGTTTGTTTTGGCTCTAATGGTGCCCCCCGTGACGGATTGGATCGTTCACGGGAAGCAGTCGACGACCCCGTCGAATATCGCCTTTGTTGTGCTTGTGTCCATGGTTATGATCAGTGGTTTATCGGACGGATTAGTCGGTGGAAGTTTAGTCGGAGCCACTGGGGCGCTCCCGGGACGGTACATGCAAGCTGTTTTTGCTGGCAACGCTACCGCTGGTATGGTGTCCGTATTTAGGGTTTTTATTAATATTCGTGTTTTTTACCTTTTTTTAATGGTGTTGCTAAACGTATTTCTCTCATAAACATGGGGCGGGCCCCACCATTTTTCCTTGACACACCTTTTATTAATTAAAATAATATTTTGAAGGTCTAGTTGTTTCAATATTAAGAATTATAACAAAGGCGTCGTTTCCGCACACACAAAACGGTCTTCGGACAAGCACACAAATCTACTTCACATTCAGTGCGATCATGGTACTTCTATGCATCATATGCACCAACGTTTTACACAAATTACCGGTGGTTCGATACTATAGAAGTCACAAAAAACACATTGATCCAATTCAACACATGTCAATTAGATCGAGTTTCTGGGAAGTGGTTAAGAAGATTCGGTGGGTAGTGACTGCGGTGTTTGTAATATATGTAGCTTCACTGTCGATCTTCCCAGGTTATTTGAGTGAAAACGTGACATCAGATTATTTTAAGGATAGGTATCCTATATTGTTGATTACAACTTTTAATGTTGGAGATTTTGTGGGAAAGTGTTTGACTGCTATTTATGTGCCACATGACCGTAAAATGGCGGTATGGTGGTGTATGGGTAGGGTGATGTTTTATCCTATGTTTGTAGGGTGTATACACGGACCCAAATGGATGCATAGTGAGGGTCCGGTTATGAGTTTGACCATGATGCTTGGTGTGAGTAACGGGTACTTGACGAGTGTGCTTATGATCCTTGCACCGAAGATGGTTCCAGTCGAGGAGTCGGAGGTGGTTGGGATCGCTATGGAAACGTTTTTGGTTGTTGGGTTAGTCGTGGGTTCGGCTCTTGGTTGGCTGTGGAACCTATGAGGTATCATCGGTTACATCACTAACAAATTAATAAAACAAGTTTTGTTTTTGAGGTTCGAACATTATATGGATATGCCATTTTTAATTGATATATATTAGTTAATATTATATTGAGTTAATATTTGGTTGGTTTTTCAATTCTTATACGACGGAATATGGGTTTGGTATTTTTTGGTGTTTGGATTTATTATTATCGGCATTAAAGTTTTTGGGTCAGGTCGGGTCACATTAAAGAATGTGAACGGTAGAACAAAGCCCGAAGGTGAATGATCACGCATTAGGTTTTTTTAATAATTGTTTTTAAAATATACAGTTTGTTTAAATATTATTTAAGTTTTTTATGTTAATTTGGTTATTGACCCACTTTTTTAGTTAAAATTATGGTTTTCTCTTTAACATTTAATATTTCTATAGTTTCGTTAAAGATTTATTAAAAAAAATTCTTTGCTAGAAAATTTATAACTAAAAACAGCGATTTTAATTTTTTTTTAAATGATAATGATTCATTCATTGAGAAAGATTGATAAGTCTGTTCGTTAATAGGATACTATACGTGTATACAGAACAGAAAATAGATTGGATTCGGGCAAACCTGAATCCTTACGCGTAGAAAACTTGTCTAATACAACGACGTTTTAGTGGCGATTAAGTATGGCATTGTTTCGGTTGCGGATCAACAATTAACAAGGGCCATCTCTATTTTATGTGCAGTTTTCATCATCATCATTTGTTAAGTTACAAAAAGAAGAAAATGTCTTGTTTTATAATTGACGAATTGTTCTTCTATGTTGCTATTTTTGCATTTAGTTTTTTTGTTTTAAATTTCCTTCAAGTGGTATGCGTAGTAAATTTAAATCCATCATCATATATGCTAAAATGGTTTTTTTTTGTCGCGTCTTGAACTTGATCGTTAACAAAATTCCGTGCATTGAAAAGAATTTATTAAACAAAAAGATTTTCACACGTTAATATTGTTTACAAAAATTACATCATAAAACAAGAATTTAATTTTTAAGACATGATTACAAATTTTGTCATTTAAATATATGCAATTTATGTATTAAGTCCTTTAAAAAGTTTATTTACGGGCGGTGTCCTTTATATGACAAAATACATTTGTTTTTTTGTCCTTTACACTAACTGTCATCCAAAAACTCAGTTAAATCCAAACATGCCAAGACTTAACGGGGTTTTTGTTTAGCATATTTTATTTAGTTTATTTTTTTAACAATATTTTTAATTTATTTTTTAATTATAAATACTTAAATAGTATGTGTAAAAAGACTTAATGCCCTCACATGCCAAGACTTAACGGGGGGTTTTGGATGTCAGTTAGTCAAAAGGACGAATATCAAACAAACATGTCATGTAAAGGATACCGTCTGCAAATAAACTTTTTAAAATGCATGATCCATAGATTGCATATGTGTAAAGGACAAAATTTGTAATTTTGTCTTATAAAAAATTAATATGCTATGTGATTACCGGTGAACACCACACGGGAAGTTTGATACGTTTGGATGATTATAATAAGTGTTAGCTATTCTTCATGGAGAAAGTTATGAATTATGATTCTAAGTTTTCCATTTGCCTAACTTGAAAATATGATTATACAGGAAAGGTATAAAATCATACAAGAAAAGTAGCAAACTTTTCATATCTTAAAAACATTCAAAAAGTTAGAATCTTTCATTTCTTTACACTTAAATTAGATGTTTATTATTCTTATAACTTATATAAACCCCTTTAAATTATTATTATTAAAAAACTAATAGCAACAGTGTTATATAGTATCTGATACTTGTTATATATAATGACCATCCCGTTAAAAAAAAAACAGGCCAAGCCGTTATCGATTATTAAAGGTTAAGTATCTTGAAAACATTGTATTCCTTAAACCTGCAATCAATCCCCCCTTAACTGATCTCAAGTATCTTTGATCGGTAACTCTAATGAGTAATGGCATTCCTAAATAACAAGCATCCAACATTACAAGCCATGGTTATTCCATTTTTATTTTTTACATATTAACATATTCACATTACCCTTCATCCTCTACATTTTGATCTAGCATGGATTTTTTCTGTATCGTCTAATCGGTTCATCGTTCTCATCTTCATGACATTCGTCAACGGTATACTCAAGTCACTAACTTTTTAAGTAACTTATGTTATATACTTACATGTCATATTTTTATGACCGTTTTCGCTCTTTGCAGTTTGGATAGCTAGCGCGTTCACGGGTACATATGGAGTCAATTATGGAAGAATAGCCGATAATATTCCCGCCCTAGAAAGTGTCGTGACACTTATGAAGGCTGCAAAGATTAAAAACACACGAATATATGACGCTGACCACGAAGTTCTCAAGGCGTTCAAAGAGTCAGGAATAGAGATCATTATCGGGCTAGGGAACGAGTTCTTGAAAGAAATAAGCGTAACCAAGGACCGGGCCATGGATTGGGTGAAACAAAATGTAGAACCGTTTGTACCCGGGACCCAAATTCGTGGGATTGCGGTTGGAAACGAGGTGTTAGGTGGTGCTGATCAAGAACTCTGGGAGGTTTTATTACCAGCTGTGAAAAATATTCATACTGCCCTTGACTTACTTCACCTAGCCGACGATATTGAGGTTTCAAGCCTGCATTCGGCTGGTGTGTTTGCTAGTTCGTTCCCTCCATCCGCAGGGGCGTTTAAGGAAAGCCTAACTCCCTATATGAAACCAATTCTCGAGTTTTTCTCACGAATAAAATCGCCATTTTATATAAACACATACCCGTTTCTTGCATACATAAGCGACCCCGAACATATTGATATCAATTACGCAACCTTTAAAAAGAATCCCGGGATATACGATGAGAAAACGAAACTACATTATTATAACATGTTCGAGGCCCAAATCGACGCAGCCTATGCAGCTTTAGAAAAGGCTGGATTCGATAAAATGGAAGTTATTGTATCGGAAACGGGCTGGGCTTCAAAAGGCGACCCGAATGAAGTGGGGGCCACGGTTAGTAACGCGAGAACTTATAATCTGAACTTGCGTAAACGACTACTTAAAAAGAAGGGTACCCCTTACAGGCCTAAGAAGATAGTCAAGGACTCAAGGCATACGTGTTTGCCATGTTTAACGAGAACCTGAAGCCCTGCCCGACTTCCGAGAAAAATTTCGGGCTTTTCAAAGCGGATGGTAGCATCGCTTATGATATCGGGTTCACTGGACTTGTACCCTCTTCTGCAACATCTTTATTCTCTTTCAAAAGTTGCAGTAAACTCATAATATTTCTGTTGAATGTATTTATATTCTATAGCTTAAAACCTTAAGGTTTGTAGTGCGCGCGTGTGTATATACGCGCACCCGTTGAGAGGCGCGTTTGTATATTTGTAATTGATTCAGGAACTTATTTTTTGAAATTGAGAGATATTCACATACAAAAAATAGTAGACTGCTTTGAATATAACTCCTATGTTATCATTATATCAGTACTTTTGTATGGTTGTTGCTTTGTTTATACTTTATATTAGCCACATTATATGTTACCTATATTACAAGAATGTAAGAATGTATATTGTACAAATATGCGGTAACGAGAAAACTGTTCAAATATGCGGTTTTAGTCCAATAGTTTCAAATTTGCGATTTTCGTCCCTATGGTTTCATATCACTTGCAATTAAACCCGAATTTATTAACCCCGTTAAGTCTGGTCGTTAAACCCATCAACATGACCCTCACATGAGGGGCAATTTTGTCCTTTTCCACCCCAAATTAACCCAGTCCTAATTCACAAACCCTCTGACGTGAGGGGGCTGTGTGTATTTGGAAAAAAAGGACAAAATTGCCTCTCACGTGAAGGGCACACTGATAGTTTTAACAACCAGATTTAACGGGATTAGTGAATTCGGGTTAATAGCAAGTGAAATGAAACCACAAGGACAGAAATCGCAAATTTGAAACTATTGGACTAAAACCGCAGATTTGGACAAACCATAGGAACGAAAACCGCAATTCATTCAATCAAAAAATATCAGCTTAAACAGAAACATGTTAAAAGTAGACAAAAGTGTATTCTAGTGCACACAGTCTCATAAATTGTTTTATACAAAAAAGTCAAATTACCTCCTTTTGACCTCAACACTGCTTGACCTATTAGTCAACAGTGGTACTTCTTAACAGCTAAGTAGCTAACACACAATTAACATATATTATTGAATACATTATACACTATCTAAATACCTACCCAAATCAATCACTAAGCATGGTTATATAACTGATAAACAAAGCCAACTATGATCAAGGTTGAAAGAGTTTACCACCACATTTGCATTTCCATGAAAGAAGATAATAACAACCGTCTTCACCGCGAGACGATTGGTCTCTGTACTCAACCATCTTATGATGTGGAGGAATGACCAATGTGGCTTTACATGGTGAACACTTCATGCACTTGTTCACACACCCTGGTGGTCTTGATCCCAGTACTTTATGCTTTTGTTGCACAACAGACACCCCTTCATTAACTGCCAATCAATATAAATTATGCATCAGAATTATTAATCCCATGTGGGGATTAATATATATATATATATATAGGAATTGGATCAGATACAAATTAAATTAATGTGCTAACTGTGCGAATCAAGTAGTGTAATTATATATACAACTCAGTGTAATTACAGTGTAGTGTAATTCATATCGTAATTACATTACGATGTAATTACATAATTACACTACTTGATTTGCACAGTAAAACGCTTTTTTAGTTTGTATTTGATCCAAACCCTATATATATATATATATATATATATATATAGGGTTGGTATCATATCAGAGCTCCAAACAAGTTACGAACTTTTAAGAACTCATAACAACCAAATATTTTCAAGTTCTTAAATTATTTAAGAGTTCTGTAATGATACTCATCATATATATATATACACACACATGCATATATATGATCACTTTTAGAGTTTTGAAGCTGGTTTGACTGTGTTACCTGAAATGGAAGGTGAGAGTGTGAGAGAAATGAGAAAGATGAGTGTGATAAACATCCTCAGGCAAGATGAGTAGGTTGTTGCAGGTGCCATGAGTAGTTAAATAACTGAAGATTTTAAATTATGATGTTGAAGATGATGATGAATGATGATGGTGATGCTGATGGAAACTTGTCAGTAATTAATGAATTTTCTTTTACACATTACATGTGTTAAGGAAACAAGAAACTAACAATGGGAGTGGAATATTATATAGAAGGTGACAAGAACAGAGAAAAAGAGTATGTACAAGACTATGCGTAGTGAAGGGGCTATAAATGGAGGCGAATTGCGACACGTGGCGGCCAGTCAGCACGGGGTGGGAATTTGTTTTTGGGGTGTAATGGTGTTGTAGCCTATAGACACACACACACATATATATATATCTCACAATCAATTATAATAATAATAATAATATAATTATAAGGAAGCGGGCGAGAAGAAGTTGGCACCCCCCCCCCCCCTTATCGCCCCACAAATCGCTGGTGGAGGGGGGTGCTGTCACCGGAAATCGCCCAAGTTGGCGCCTATTACGGATGGCCTAAGTATATTAGACAAGTGAGGCCAAAATGTGTTTGGAAAATAAGGGACATGTTTGCTGAAGTGGTGAGCTTTATGCCAATAAATCTTTGAGGTTGTTTGGTATTTAATGGTTTCGTTTAACAGCCATTAAGAGGCTGTCTTAATGGCTGTTAAACGAAACCATTAAATACCAAACAACCCCAAGCCTCTTAATGGCTCATAACCTTTTAATGGTTTAGAGGTAGTCTTAAGTCTGAATGATTAAGAGGTAACCATTAAGAGGCAGCCTCTTAACCATTCAGACTTAAGATTAACTCTTAACCATTAAGAGGTTATAAGTCATTAAGAGGTAGCCTTTTAATGACTGTTAAGAGGCTACCAAACAGCCCCTTTTGATTTACA
>NW_027503743.1:0-33545 GCF_021521415.1 Bidens hawaiensis
TAACGGCAACTTGCATGTAGACTATATTTTTTTCAATGGCCAACGAATATATTTCGATAACCCAATAAATGACATTCATATTTCAAGCTAAAAATCACTTAAATATCTACATCTACCTATATTATATTTCATACTAGTTTGAGGCCCGTGTATTATACGGGTAATTGTTGAAAATTTTAAACTTTAACCATTAAGTGAAATACATTCAAGAAATTGATTATATATTGTTAATACAATTACAATTACAATTAAATTAAAATTTCATAAATTATATCAATCAATCAATCATACCCAGTTAAGTCCCACCAACAGCAAAACTATAAGTAGGGTCTGGAGAGGGTGGGATGTAGGCACACCGTACCTCTATCCAACGGGATAAAGAGGTGGCTTTCAGAGACCCTTAGCTCTGTTATATATAAGTATGATGCAACATAAAGTAAATAAAATAATAATAATGATAATAATAGTAATAATAATAATACTAATAATAGTAATAATAAAAACAATAATAGTAATAATACAATAATAATAATAATACTATATGGTGTGTGATCAAAATAAGGTAAATAGAAGCCTTAAGGTGCTCATTTCTTCCTAAAAATCTTTAACTTTAATCCTACTTCTCCAAGAATTCCTATCTCCAACCATATTCTCGGAGAGGTTTAGGTCTATCAAATCACGCCTAATCCTCTCATCCCAAGTCAATTTAGTCGTCCTCTACCCCTCCTCCCCTCTATAGTCATGTTTTCTACGGATCTAACAGGATTCGTCGAATGTCTTCTCTTCACATGTCCAAACCATCTCAATCTACACTCTCTTATCTTGTCCGATATGTTCGCTACCTCTAATCTCTCCCGAAACACAACATTTCTTATTCGGTCTAACCTTGTGTGCCCACACATCCATCGTAGCATTCTCATTTATGCTACCTTCATCTTCCGCGCTTGTGCCTTCTTGATGGCCTAGCAATCTGTTCCATATAGCAATGCAGGTCTAACTGCGACCCTATAAAATTTTCCCTTTAGTTTAGTTGGGAAAGTCTTGTCGCACAATATACCTGTGGATGCTTTCCATCTGCACCATCCTACCTGGAATCGATGGGTCACATCACTGTCTAATTTCCCATCGCTCTGAACAAATGATCCTAGATACTTGAACTTCGTTACCTGCGGTACCACCTACCCTTCAATGGTGATCTGTGTGTCATCATTGTCATTTACCTCCCCCCCCCCAATCACAGTGGAGGTACTCCGTCTTAGAGCGACTAATCCTTAAACCTTTTGTCTCTAAGGTTGATCGCCACTCCTCTAACCTCATGTTTAGATCTTGTTTTGTCTCTACAAGTAACACAATATCGTCTGCGAACATCATGCACCACAGGAGCATCCCCTCAATCGACTCTGACAACTCATCCAAGACTACTGCAAAAAGAAACGGACTCAACGCTGACCCTGGTGAAGTCCTACGTCTACGGGAAAGAACTCAGTATCCCCCATGGGCGCACGCACACTTGTTGCGCTCCTGGTATACATATCCATAATTATCTCTATATATTTCCTCAGTACTCCTCTACCCTCCAAGCAATCCCAAAGCACCTTTCTTGGCACACTGTTGTATGCCTTTTCAAGGTCAATAAACACCATATGCAGGTGACGTTTCTTCTCCCTATATTTTTCCATCAATCTTCTTATAAGGTGTATTGCCTCTGTGGTGGAACACCCCGGCATGAAGCAAAATTGGTTCACTGTAACCTGGGTTTCCCGTCTAAGTCTACCCTCAATCACTCTTTCCCATAGCTTCATAGTATGGCTTAGTAATTTGATTCCTCGGTAGTTACCACAACATTGGGCGTCTCCTTTGTTCTTATAGATAGGAACTACGACGCTGCTTCTCCACTGGTCTGGCATCTTACCAGATTTGAGGATAATATTGAAGAGATTAGTTAACCACACGACTCCTTCCTCTCCCAGACACTTCCACACCTCGATGGGTATGTTGTCTGGGCCAACCGCCTTAGCCCTTCCCATCCTCCTAAGTGCAATCTGGACCTCTTCTCGTGTTATCCGTCGGCGGTAACAGTTATTCGGTTGTTGTCGTTGGAAGGTTGTGTTGTCATGTTCTTCTTCGTAAGATCTCCCATTGTTAAAGAGGTTGTGGAAGTAGGTTTGCCATCTTAGCTTTATGTCCTGCTCCTTGACTAGTACATGTCCATCTGTATCCTTTATGAACTTCACAGGTCCTAGATCTTGCCTTCTACGCTCCTAGCTTTGGCAATCTTAAACATAGCATGTTCCCCCCTTTTTGTTTCTAAACTTTCATACGTCCGATTATAGGCCGCGTTCTTTGCTTCCGCCACTGCCTTCTTCGCCTCTCTCTTGGCCGTTTTGTAGGTCTCCCTCAATTCCACTCGCTCCTCCTCATTCGTGCACCTCATAAGCTCCCTAAAACATCGTTGTTTGTCCCTTATCTTGTCTTGTACGGCCTCATTCCACTACCAAGACTACTTATGCCCACCTGCCTTTCCTGTTGTTACCCCAAGAGTCTCCTTTGCTAGTTGGATAATGTTTGTCGCCATAGATTCCCATATATGAGTTGAGTCCTCATATATGAGTTGAGTCCTCATTTAAAATTACATAACTAATATTACACAAATATGTAACAAATAGGTAAAAACTTCCTTTTACACTACATTTGTGATTGTATTAGCAGGTATACATTGTTTATCAAAAATCAAAATCTTTAGTCAATGTCTGCTTGTAACTATTAATAAAGTAACATATAGGTCTTCTTATAACTCTTGATATAGCCATAATAGTTGTCTGTGTGACAAAAAATGTTCTCCAAGTACATACCAACTCTAGATAAATGATAATATATATCTATGATACTAATAAAAAATATTCATACACATAAAATATCATAGCTTTTAATCAATTAATATGATATCATTTGAGAATATTTGCTCATGTTTATAAAAAAACATGATTATCTCAAAAACCATATACCTGAACTTTGATGATGTAATCATCCTTAGAATCTTTACAATTTGAAATTGATTGATCATGATAAATTTGTTGTCATTAATATTCTGAGTATGTCAAATTTTTAATTAACTTTATATTGCACAATTGAAAACTGTATAATCAAGCAAAATAAAACCGAAAATTTAAATATAACAAAATGATTTGTTTGTTCATATGAATGTTATTGCCAGGAAAATGAAAAATACATACTAACATTAAAACCATGTTTAAATAATAGTGATTATTTTGAGTTAGAAGAATATTAGAATATTTAAAGTTGCATAAAGTAATTGTAGTGATTCTTATATATAATCATCGAAAGTAGGGCTGTCACTTTTACCCGTAACATGAAACCCAACCCAAGAAAACCCGTGTCTGAACCCAAACTAACCCGACCCGAGAAACTCGAACCCAAGAAAATACAAACCAGAACTTGAACCGAAGTAATTCGGATTGGTTCTTGGGTCCGAATTCTAGGTTTCGGGTCAACCTGAAAACTTTTAGTTTTAAAATCATATGTATTTTTAGGTATTAAAGGCTAAGCCTTAGCCGCTGAAGTTATCAGGATTTAGTCCAAGTTGATTGTTCTCATTCCACATATTATGAATCGAATGTTTATTGTTTATTATTTTCAATATAAACCATTAAAAAAACTAATCGTCTGTTGTCAATCCATATGAAGAATACTTATTATATGTAGTAATGAATTTAGTTGGAATAAACCTATAATTTTAATGTCATATATTGAAATGACTCAAAAAGATATGAACTATATATGAAAATTGGTTGAAAAAAAATGTGAGGAGGGCTATGGTATTAACAAGTGGCAAAAGTTGTATGGTTTTTATTAGAAGAGAGATCCTTCATTTTATATTTAGACGAATTGAAAAATTTAATGTATTATACCATTACAAAGATCCCTTTAATATGTTAAAATTGAACTTACGATTTACCTTTTTTAATAACTTTCTTGTTATGTATTTTTGTTCTTAAAGAATCATAAACAAATATGTATAAAAATATTTAACAACATAAAATTTTTATACTACCATATTTGTATTCAAACGAAGTACAAAACATATATAAATAATAAACTATGGCTCAACCTTTTTGATATTCAAAGCTAATTGAAACATTAAGACACTTTTTTTAAAGAAAAGAACTACGGAGACACGAAGTATAATCTAGTGTGAGTTTAGCAGGTTGGGTAAATGATTCAAACAAGTCAAAACATATGAAGGGTTACTAATTCATAGGCGGAAACACAAGAGACGTTTAGCGGTATTTGTTTTTTTTAAACGGCCGACTTTTATTAACATTGAGAGTTGAGACTAGTAAGTTACTAGTCAACAACAAGATATACCAAGTTTACACCCGAATACATCATAAGCATCAGGTTACATCAAAGTTTTTCAAAATGAAAAAGAACATCACATCTCTCAATTCAACCCAACACGACACAAGTCCACAACCATTTTCCCCCTATTCATCGCCCATAAGAACGAGGGTGAAGAAATGAATGAAGATGATTGGTTGAGTCAGTAGCCCCTTTAGTAATTCAAATGGCTGTTAAAAAAACTGTTCAGACTGCACGTAGTGGCAATAGTGATGTGGGAGCCCATTTTTCGTTAAAGCCCGGTACGCCTCATCCAATTGAAGCACCATTTCTGTTTTCCGCTAAGCCCACAACGGGCGTTATTTGTATTGCATTGAGGCTCATTTTGGAAATGCTAAATAAATAAGTTAAATTACAATCAGTTGAGATTTAAATTGCCATACATTGGAGTATTTTGAAAATGCAAAGAAAAAGAAAATCCGTTAAGGCTTTCTGGAAACCACAAAAAAAAAATTTAATTACCATTTTTACACTATATAAACCAACAACTTTAATCATTTTCACATCAAAAAACACCCGACGATACATTCGTGACAATCAGCTAAAACATGTTCGCCTGATTGTATGAGATAAAGCAAAGGCTAAGGCCAAACCCTCATCATCTACCTAGACTACAATGATCTCGAGAGGATATCTCACATTGAAAGCTTGTAATCTAAAATCGATTGTTTACTCGAGTTTAGAAAGTAACAACAAAGCGATATCAATTTTGCTTTTTTCTCGAAAAAGACGTATCTCATTCATCACCTGAGGATCGTACTATATTCAAGTACTATATTCAAGCAAAGGAAGAGCGAAATCTAGGCCAATGAGTAGTCATCTTTTTAATATGTTCTAGTATATTTATTTATTTAAAGTATCTTTTGTTTTTTTGTTTTTCATGTTTTAAAAAAAAAAAATCCATGTGACCTTTGTTTTTCTTTGAGTAAAGTACCATTTTCGTCCTTGTGGTTTGGCAAATAATGCGAATTTAGTCCAAAAAGTTTATTTTTTGCATATGGACCCTCCACGTTTCCCAGTTCTTGCCAGTTACATCCAAATCACTAACCCCGTTAAAATTTATCGTTAAGTTAGGGGCAGACATGTCTTTTCACAATTTTTTTATTATAATACTTATTTAAGTGAACTGCGGTTTTCGTCACTCTGGTTTGTCCAAATCTGCAATTTTATTCCAATGGTTTCAAATTTGCAATTTTCTTCCCTATGGCCTTATTTCACTTGCAATTAAACATGAATTCTCTAATCTCGTTAACTCCGGTTGTTAACCCATTTGCGTGCCCATCATGTGTCACACCCCGGTTTAGGGCCTAGGCGTGTGACCACAAGTTGGTACATGTTTTGTAAATACATCAGAGTTGCGGTTTATTTTAGCGGAAGACTTTGGTTATAATAAAATATTAATTTATTTGAAAACTTCTCGGATAATAAATATCTGAGTAATTGATTTATAAATCATGTTCAAATCTTGTTTATGATATATAAAAATTGAGCCATCTCTACCTTGCGAGCGTCTATCTTCATGAATGACTATATTTCTTGCTACATGTGCTAATCTGTTTCCCTGAAATGTGGGGGAAAATACGTCAGCGATATGCTGGTGAACACGTATGACTCTACAAAACATTTTGAAAGACGATTATAATACAAATGTAGTTTTCTTGACAATCTGAGCGGAAGCATTTCTACTTCCGGTATATGTACCACTGCCCTACACACACAACGGTATTCCCCGAGCCAAACGACCCTAAACTGAGAACTAGTCATGACCGTTTAAGCTCGCGGCTTCATTTCCTTTGATTGATTGATTGAGCTTTAACAGTTATGTTTGGATCCATACACATGTGTATTCGGTCTGAGTTGATATTATTCTCTACTTTGTATTATAACGTTTTTAGAGATTTCATTATCTCATGTAGACATTGATTGACTCATTAAGACAAACACCCGTTCATCTCAGTGAGTATATATAAGTTTTGACTGATTGAAAAGGTTAACGTATTAACCTGTGACTACCTGTTCTGATTGATATGGTGATCTCGTTTGAAACCTTGACTGTGAATGATTGACCTATTTTAAAATAGGTTTATATAAATATCCGGATCGTCATCTGATCTGGCTACAGGCCCTTAGTTTGGTTTTGATAGCTTAAAACCTTGATTGATCATTTGTTTGAATGAAATATTTAGACTTGAAGTCTTTTTGTTTATTTACTAATCATATGTTGAGTTTCTTCTTCATGAAGAAACATCTGTAATCTGTTTCTTCTTCAAGAAGAAACATTCATTGACTGCTAGCTTTGAATGTAAAATCTTATGTTTCTTAATCATAAAGAAACAATGTTTTCGCTATATTCCTTGTATATGAAATGCTATGTTTCTTATTCGTTAAGAAACTATATTTTGACTATATCCTTATGAATGGAAAATATGTGTTTCTTAATTGTAAAGAAACATTACTATAATCCTTTGTATGTTTAAAGCTTATGTAAACATAATTATGATCAAGATTTGGGCTATACCCCTGACTATGGTCTAAGCCATATAATATAATAATAAAATAATAACTTAGGCAGGATCCCTACCTTACACGGTTATTCGAAGTTTTATTTCTAAGATTGATCGAGCAGCACTTCCACTCTCTATCACGTTCTAGAGCTTAGACTGTCGGAACCTCAGAGCTTGGCACGCACTATGATGGTTGGCACGCAAAACGAGGCGTCATATGGTGGTCGTCGTCTCGTGCACGTACTTTGAGATAGAATGTTGGGTTAACTTTGTGTGGCACGTACTTCGAGGTATCGTCGATAAATGGCACGGATTACGAGGTAACGATTGTCGGGTCGAGGCACGGAAATCGAGGTAGTGAGAGAGTAAATCCTAGAGAGAGAAAGGATTTTGGTGTGAGAATGAAGTGCCGTGAATCCCCCCTATTTATAGCTGATTTTGGATCCCATCGCGGAACGCGATGGGTCCTCTTCCTTGGCCGTCGCGTACCACGACGCAGCCATTTATGCATGAGCGCCACGTGGCCTGCCCCGTTTCCCTGAGTCATCACGGTCCATCGCGGTACGCGATGGACGTGTCCTTGAACTCGTCGCGTATCGCGATTGGTCCATGGATATTATTTTTCATTTTTAGTCCCTCGTCTTTTGGTAGCTTGTCACTTCCGGGTCTAACTCCTATTGTCCAAAAATACTAAGGCGGCTCTCGGCGATGCGAGCGTGCGAAGTGCAAAGCGCCACATTGCGCCTATCGCCCAACGCCCTTCACCCAAGCCCGAGCCCGTGCGCGTGCGCGTCGGGTGCTTCACACCCTCCGCTATGACCACTGGGTGCATGTTAGGCATAAAAGAATATTAATATGAAAAATCTCTTTCTTATTAAGAGTTTCCATTTCTTTACCACTTTCCATGTGGGATGGGTTTTAATTTCCTTATTTATACCCATGCGGAATGCTTTCATTTTCTTACATCTTTCAATGTGGGATGGAATTTCCTTATTCCATATCCTTAACATAAGATAACTTTATTTTTTTGGGATTTTTTATTTCCTTATAGAATAATCTTGTTTTCTTTATTTTAATTTTCCCCACACTTATTTTAAGGAATAATTTTGATCCTTTAGTTTTACTTAGTTGTCAAAATTGGGATCGAAATTTTGGGGATGTTACATCATGTGACGATCATTTTTGTCATTTTTCTTCTCAAATAAACCTTAGTCCTAATTCTCGAACCCCCTCGCGTGAGGGGTGGGTTGTATTTGGGGAAAAGGAAAAAAGAAGAAACAAAACTGCCCCTCAGGTGAAGGGCTAAAACTGCAGATTTGGATAAACTAGAGGGACGAAAACCACACTTCACTTAAATTAATATTATAATAAAGAAAGAGTGAAAAGACACGTTTGCTCATGACTTAACGATAAAATTTAACGGAGTTAGTGATTTGGATGTAATTGGCAGTAACCGGGAAACGTGGAGGGTCCATATGCAAAAAATAAACTTTTTAAACTAAATTCGCATTATTTGACAAACCATAAGGACGAAAATAGCACTTTACTCTTTTTCTTTTAACTACTTCAAGTATCACTTTTTTATTCTATGTGCTTAAAATTTTGTTTTATTAAAATGTTCTAGTATTTTATTGTCTCGTTTAATAATTAAAGTTATCATGTTTATTGAATTAATATATTAATTAAATAAAAAAATGACTAAACAATAAATGTAATTAGTTGAAGCCACTACGCTTAATTTAAAACAAGAATTTAAGACCTGTGCTTCGCGACGGGACCCTTAAATCTAACAAAAAAAATATAAGTAAAAATGTTAAACCATAAACTCGCTGCAAGTCGATGCGAAGTCAGTCTATATCAAGTTACGACATCGAAACTAAACAAAAGAAATAAACCCGTCAATGCCAAAATGCAACAAATTTTCATATGTGAAACCAAACATACCGGCATGTGACTGTTGCGAACCAACACAAATTTGGTTCGTATCAGCGGTACCAACACAAATTTGGTTCGTATTAGTGGTATCAACACAAATTCGTAAACATAAATTATTAATGTAACATCCTATTTTCGATAAGAAATAATAAAATAAATTTCGTTATTTTATAGTGTGTCGTTTATCGGTTGAGATAATAAACTGTAAAAGGTTGGGCTTGGACTTTAAAAGATTGAATAAGAGATGGAATGGGCCTTAGGTCCATAGGATGGGCCTTAGGTCTATGGGCTTAGGGGAGTATAAATACAACTTAAACCACTAAACCTTTCCATTTTTATCCATCTCTACACCATAAGCCTACACCATAAAAAACACACACAAACCTATCCTTTAACCCGAGCGAAGATCCAAAGGTGAAAACCCAAACCCGTTGGTGTTTAATCGTCGTGACGAACCAAAATAACATCAAGACTAGACCGTGTTAGTAGACCGACTCGTTTAAGGTACGTTTATAATTAGTAATCGTTCATTAGGGTTCGGATTTGTTTGGGGTAATCCTAGATCTGTATAAAAGTGATTAAAACGAATCAAACGAACCAATACACAGTGCAATTCGTTAACATTAGATTGGTTAACTGAATGAGTGTTGAACCGCACCTATGTATACATAAATCACACCCTTTAAACATGAATGTTTGGTTGATTGGAAGATTGGGGTTTGTAGGCTTTAGGATTACGAGTCTCTGTATACCAAATTCGTGTTATTTGGTTGAGATTTGAGGATAAATTGCTGAACCCGCTGGTGTTTGACTTTTTAGGTGTTCTTGGCAATTTTGACTTTGACCCTTGAGTCAAATATCTGGATAAGACTGACGCAATTCGTTATGTCCAGATAACGAATTAGTTCATCCATTCGTTAAGTCAAGATAACGAATTAGCTCATCCAGTTCGTTATGTTAAGATAACGAATCCAGTGATTCGTTACTCACTCAGTTCGCTATGGTAAGATAACGAATCAAGTGATTCGTTACTTACCCAATTCGTTACGATAAGGTAACGAACCAGAGAACGAATCAAGGCATGATAAGATAACGAATCAGATAGCGAATCAGACTTAATTCGTTATGAAGAATGAGTTAGTGAATTAAATAATAATTTAAAGTCCTAATGGAAAATGTGTTAATACAGTTAATGAAGATAAAATTTTTCCAAGCTGACCTGGCAGCTCGACCCCAGCCAGGGGGTCTACCCCTTGGACCCCGCTAGGGGCTACCGTCCCTAGAACCCCGCTGCTAGGGGCGCTGCCCCCGGACCCCCATTCGTTGAGGGTAATAATAAAAACTAGAAAAACGATATGAGTAGTGATAGTTAATTGATACGTGTAATTGTTATACAGTTAGTCGTGCACAGCTCAAGAATGGAATAACCATTAACGGGGAACGTAACCGAGTTCAGGTGAGTTTCTAGCCCCATTTCCTTGTTATGTTTTCGGGGCTGTGTGCATACACGATGTGATAGTTAATACACTTACCTTAAATGGTAAGTGTATGCCATGTATGATTTATATGTTAATTATGTATATCTTGAATGTGAACGAAAGCTTGTCGGTACGTGAAAGATCTTCGGATATTGCACGTGTTGACAAGGGAGGTATGTAATTCATAGATGAATGTTTATGATAGATATATGTACAACATATGAATATGTATGAATGAGTAAAGAATGTATATGTATGTTACGAATATGTAAAGATAGAATGTACGAAGACGAAAAAGTAAGGGATCGGACCCTAATAATATCTGAGATAGAGAAGAAAGGGATCAGACCCTAATAATATCTGAGATAGAGAAGTAAAGAGGGATCAGACCCTACTAATATCTGAGATAGACAATAAAGGGATCAGATCCTAATAATATCTGAGATAGACAAGGGACAGAGGGATCAGACCCTAATAATATATGAGATAGAAAAAGAAAGGATCAGACCCTAATAATAGCTGAGATAGAGTGGACAGTAAATATATAGTATGAAAGAAATAAAGTATGTACGTATGTATGAAGTTATGTAATGAAAGTAAATTAGTAAAGTAATTATTATGCGTCTTCGGATGCATAATTGAAGATAAGTGTATGTATTGTATGATATGTGATTAACTAGAACTCACTCAGTGTAACTGACTTTTAGTATGCACGTAGGTGAGTAGGATGAGACAGCTGGCTTGAGCGGGGATACATGGCAGAAGAATAAAAGTCTGGCATCTGAAGACTCAAGATGATTTATGTTTAAATGTTTGATTTTGAAAGACAAGATGTTTATTTAAGACATGTTTAAGAATCATTATGCAATGCTTATGAAAGTTTTATATTCCGCGTAAAGTTTTAATTAACTCTGATATTTAGAACTGTGTTTATGAGTAAATCCAACGTCCAAGTAGGGCACCGGTAACATGGCCTTACAAGTAATCCAAAAAAAAATATTTTAAAGGCGAGCTAGGTATCAAACGTTGACTCACGGAAATAAACCATGCGACAATGAGATATTTTTAAATCACGAAAAAAGTTTCGGTCATTGTAAATACGAACTACAAAAAATATGAAAGCAAAATATACAAAAAATCGTTTAACCAAAAATAAGATATGTAAAGCTGACACTTGTCCACATTTAGTGTTTAAAAATATAGTTGGTTAAATATTTTAATTAGTTGATAAAAATATTATAATAAAGGAAGTAAAGCCTATTATTTTTATTTTTAAAATTATGGTTAGTGAATTAATGGTTATAATAATTAATAAAATATTGAAAAAGTAATAGTAAAAGGAATAGTGACTTTTGTGAGTAAGATGTAATCCTCTTTTTAATTTATATATATATATATATATATATATATATATAGGTGTGGGATCTAGAGAGAACTCCTCTTAAAAAGAGAATTAGAAAACTATTAAAGAATTATTTTTAACTATTTTAAAAAAATTATTTTGTGATTTTTTTTCTTTCCTCCTAATAAGATGATATTGTTCCAAAAAAAAAAAAACTGTCGATGTAATACGTATGTGCACTAATGTGTATTGTATATATAAAATAGTTTTTTATTGCATATAATTCAACACAAATATATTATCTAATACACACTATTGAATATATGCAAATACGACACTAATAATTGTATGCAAAACACATTATTGCATATATGTAATACAACACTAATGCACATATGCACTATATCGATTTTTATTAATTTTTGAATATAATATAATACTATTGCAAATATACAATACGAACAACTATATATATGTTATTCAACACTATTTCAAATATCAAAATGCACACTACTGCACATATGCATTATAAAAACAGTCGATGTATTGCATATATGCATTACAATGTTAATTTTTTTTATTTTTTTTCACCTTTAATTTTTTTTTTTGTGGTGAAGAATAACAACATATAAGAAGGATGAAAGAAAAAAAAAATAAAAATATTTTTTTTAATTAAATTAAAAATACTTCATTATTAGTTCTCTAGTTCTCTCCATAAAATGGAGTTCTCTCGTGATCCTCTCCCTATATATATATATATATATATCTATCTATATATAATATATATATATATATATATATATATTAATGAGTTTAGTGATTTATTTTTGTCTACATGGCGCCTAGGTGATATTTTAACAAAATAATTAGTTAAAAGAAAAAATTACAAATTTTGTCCTTTTGAATATTCAAAATTACAGATTGGGTCTTTTGTGAAAACGATTTTCACTTTTTATCCTTTATTTTGATATTTGTATTGGTTTTAGTCCTTTACACTAACATATGTTAAGTTTTTCAGTTAAGTCACCCCATGTGCTTTGCACATGAGGACGTTTTAGTCTTTTAGCCATTTGAGGACAATTTGTGTAACAACTTAAAAGATTTGGTTCTCCTATGCATTTAAGATAAATTAAATGATATTAAAAAACTAAAAGAAATATATATCCGGTTAATAGAAAATAGATTTATAACCCAAATCAACAACAATTTTTACCATAATCTTCTCCGCACAAACACCACCAACTCCAAATTTCATAAGACTTTTACAAAATTTCATAAACCTAAGAAGAAATTGAAGTAAGCACTAACTATACCCCAATTCCATGAAATATATTACAATAGATTTGATTTGTAGATATAGAAACCTGAACGATTTTAAGGGTTCAGGTGGATCAAGAGTATCATGACGCCGGCTTGTACGACCATACCTGCAAAATGTGTCAGCAAGAGAAGACAGACATGAGTTAGGTTTTATGTGTTGGAAGCGCCAAAATGGTAGATTTGTGTGTAGATGGATGCATATCGGTGAAGTAAAGTCAATTTTCCAGCAAGGTCGGTTTCAAATCTGCGAAATGGTTTTCAGATTTGGGTTGTTGCAGGCTAAGACACGAATCAATGAAGATGAAATAAAGATTGGTGGTGGTGGGCCGCCAACAAGAAATTGGTGATGATTGTTTTCAAACAACGGTGATGGCGGCAGTTGTGATTGTTGTTCAGAGTGTCCAACATGAGTAGAATGAGAGGACTGTCCGGACCTCTACATGGTTTCGTTAATGTAACTGGCGGCGACAATCGACAACGGTAAGTAGGGAGGGTTAAACGATAATGGTGGGGGTGGGGTGGGGGTGATGGCAGTGATGATGGGGTTGGGTGGATTTTAGGGTTTGGTAGTGAAGGAGATGTAGTGCATATGTTTGAATAGGTGAACCAAATCTTTTAATTAACATCTGTTAGTGTAAATGACTAAAACCGAGACAAATATCCAAATAAAGGATAAAAATTGAAACTCATTTTCACAAAGATCTCAATCCATAATTTTGAATATTCAAAAGGACAAAATTTGTAATTTTCTCTAGTTAAAACCATTACATATAGTCTTACAAACATTTTCTTAAGCGCGATAAAAATGTAAATGTTAATCCTTAAATGCAGGCCAAAGACCCAAAAGTAAAGTGGGTTATGGGCTAAATAGTTGTGCCTCATGTCTTTATAGTATTTGGTATATTTAGTATTTATCAAAATGGGGAAGTTATATGGAATATTGCTAGTCATCTAAAAGTCCTGGTCAATATTCTAGCTTGAACTTAGCTAGGCTTGATTTATGCAATTTGGACTATGAGTCTATGGTTAGGGATTATCGTATCTATAAGCTTTTCATTAAATAATAAAATTGTTAAGAGTCGAATAAAGTTGCTCAAGAACCTGTGTTTTATATTCAAGCAAACGATAAACACATAAATTAAATTCAAGGCCTTACCTATCCAATCTAATTTGCAACAAATCCACGTAAGAACAGCTCTCTTTTGAAGTTTGCAAAGTAAAACAAAAAAACAAAAGAAATATAAAAAGAAAAGGAAAAAGAAGTCAAATCGCCATTGTACGTTGTTGATGTAGCTCGACTTCTTATGACAAGCGTACCTCCTCATTTCTTTCTCAGTTAAGTTATTAGGTCATTTGGACTTCACATTTTCGTCTCCTAAACTTCTATGATACGATCATGGTCTTCGGTACTCATGTTCATTCCTCACCATTGATTGTAGCCGAACCAGGTGCTATGAGACTGTTACGGTTTTTTCGAGACAACCGTCAATCTCCTAAAGAACACAAGAGAAGAAGAGAAAATAGACCCAAAATAATAATTCTTTCTTATTGTTTTTCTTAAACGAGATTACAATATATAGAAAAACAAAGACACAAAAATAGAAAAAGATAAACAATAATGAAACATAATTTAACTATAATAAGGAAACTAAATAAAAGATAAAGTTAAATAATAATAATAATAATAAACTTATTAATATCATAGGATCGTATCAGAGACAGTTCATCTCTTCCTTTCATAAGGTGTGGTCTCAAGGACCGTCATCAATTCCACTTTTTCCTAAGTTTTAAGAACTATCATATCCTAGGGTAACATATTACATCATATTAAGTCACATGTCACTATACCAATACAAGGATTTTGAGCTTAGAAATGCATACCAATAGAGTTTTAGGGATTTGAAATCAACATGGATAGTTAGCCACTGTAATTCATTAGTTTAGCTCCCAATGTCTAATTATTACTATATAACAAATAAGAAGTATGGTGTCGCAAGTGCCCATTGGGTTATTTATGGCACCGAACTGGTCCGTAAATTTTGTTTTTATTTTGTAGTTCAGTCACTGTAACGAACGTTACAGAAACCGAAAGAACACCAATTTGTTTTGTTTTGTTTCCGGTATCATAACAAACATGACGTAAACCGACTGAATTCCCATAAACTTACCGCCTCAATGCCTGAGATTAACAATGATCAGATTTTACTAGGGCTCGAGTTATACCGACTGACACCACATTGGTCCGCCTCAATTTTTATAATATTTTTTTATATTTTGTTTTAATTCAGGTACGATAACGCACGTCAATGAAACCGACAAAATTCGCGTTAACTTAGAAGCTTAGCGCTTGGGTTTGCCACAATCTAAGTTTTACCGATCTGCCTGCGACAGATAAAAAACTAGTTTATTTAAATTTTAAATCAACGAGTTGAGAGAACAAGCTATACAAATCGACATACCATTATACCAAAGGGCTTGTTGTCCAATGGTATCAAGGTGTTTGTTAAGATGAAGTATGTATTAAATGGTTAAGGTTCAGGTTTCATAGTAAACAAAAATATGTATTTATTTAACGTTCAGAAGACACGTCATTATAATATGATCGATTGAACCTGAGTGTTGTATTTTATATAACAAAAATCAGGATAATAGGGTAACTGTATTAAAACTTATAATATAAAATCAAAAATCAATAATTTTTTTACTTTAAAAGTTACTAACTTCTTAAGATATTCTCACCCAAGAAAATTTAATATCAAAGGTTGAATACATGAAGTAAAAGCATACTCTAGGTTGATATATACTTTCGTATGAAGCATATGCCAAAAAAATCCGAATGACTAAGCAATATACCTGAACTAAAAGCATACTCCAGGTTGACATCCATTTGATAAACCATGAACCCCATGTAGGAAGCATATGCCAAGAAAATCTGAATGACTTCAGGACGAGCCACTGGAGCATACACTTCAGTGTAGTCTAAACCTTCAACCTGACGAAAACCACGAACCACAAGTCGTGCTTTGTTTCGAATTATAACCCCAGTGTCATTTTGCTTGTTAAGAAAAACCCATCGTGTATCCAAATCCTTCTTCCCAACGGGCAACTCAACCAATCTCCAAACCTTGAGTTTCTCAAACTGATTTAGTTCTTCATGCATAGCTTCCACCCAACTTGACTCTTGCAATGCAATTTCAATGGAGGTTCGACCTAATAGATGAAACATGAATATAGACAACTGTTGGTGCGTCATGTTTGACTTCTGGTTTAGACGCCTGATTCAAAAGGACCTATGACAATTTAAATTGGATGATCCCGTTGAATTCTTGTCAGAACAGAATGGTCGGGGACGAAACTGGTAGCAGGTAGATTTGTTAGATCTTCAAGGATTTCATAGAGGTGGAGGCCATGAAGGAAAATTGAAGATCCTTAACTTGCTCCTCTGCATCGTTCTCTTCTATGGTGACATCAATCCGGGCAAAATTAGCAGTCTGATTGCTGATGTGCAGTGTTGTCATGTGACACCCCACACTTTCACGTCAACACCGTTAACCCAAATTTTGTTATCTTACACGTCATGCATAAAATTTACATGAGTCAATAAAGAGTCACACACATGAGTCAGTCAGTACGTGTTGGTGATTAATGTCGAATCAGGTATGCTTAAATAATTTGGATATAATTGTATGTGCTAGATGATTTTATATGTAACACGTTTTAGTACATTATGCTCGCTAAACTTACTATTAGTTATTATATAAAAATAATGTCTCAAGCATATGTTTATAATATTATATGTGTGAAATTACGTGCTAAATGATTATGTGTTTAGTTTATAGCTTGTTCCATGAAAATGCGATCGATTGCGCGTGATTTGTACGTTTTCGGCTTTTATAAGATAGTTTTAACAAAGATATCAGCGAGACTTTGTTTTTACTAACTTGGGTTAGTATTTTGGTCATAATGGTTTGTTATAATCCGGTTTGTTGTAAAAAAATAGAACTTTGTTTAAAGCCAAAATTGTTTTAACGGGGACCATTTTTGTAAATTAGGGTTTTAGAATTATTAAAACAAAACCAACCGAAACTTAATTATCCTAAACCCATCGATGTCCAGCCTTCCTCCCTCTTTCACGATCCCAAGTGCAACACAAACCCAAATCCTTAAATTCGATCTTAATACATGCAATTGGTGGTGTCTTTGATTGATTCTCATCATTCCTAATGCTAGTTGGTAAGTTCTATGCATTGATTTTATGTTTTTGATGAGTTATTGTGAAACCCTAGATGTTCAATGATGGTAATTGATGAATTAAAACCGTAGGGATGACATGAGCATGTTGGGGTTTAAGTTTTGATGATAACAGTTTGCTGACAGATTCATTCTAGTTTATTGATTGGTTTGTAACTTGATGTTGAACGATTATTATTGATCGATTCTTGATTCTAGGATATAGTATTCTGAGTGTAGTTTCCAGAAAGGTAAATATTTAAATTTTTGGACAAGTTTTGAATAATGTTTATGATTTTACGAAAACATGTGTCAAAGCTGATGCGGGGATTTAAATTCTTATCTGTCTTACCGATATCATTACTTGAGATTAACAAATCCAATGAGTTGGTTTCACTTCTAGAACTTAGTATTAGGATTCTAGAAGACAACACAATTGGCCTTGTACAATTTCGATAAATGAGTTGGGAGAACCATGAAACTACTTTGTATTGCGCAATCTGCTAAACTGTTGGTACTATCTGTAATGATTGGATTATTGTGAGTTTTTTTATGCATGAGTAAATAAAATAAAAATTTGTTTGAGAAACCTAATTCATATATTTTACTGTGGTAAATTTTGTATCATTTATTCTTAGGTTATTCTTAGTGAATAAAATCGGTTTGTACATGCCATAATCTGTCTCGTGAACTGAATGATCATAAGTTGAGTTGTATGATGAATATTTGGTTTCTTTGCCGCGATATGATGTGTTGATAAATGTTAAGACTTTTTGGTACAGTTGACATTACTTATTATCACCAACGAGCTGTCGTGTCAAGTTTGTGTTTGTGTGTGAGTCCACACTTGGGTTTTAGAGTCATGTGTTATTGAACACATTCTCATAACTTAAACACTTGTACTAGGTAAAGTTTAGCGAGTCAAGTGCATCCTTTTGGTTTTGAGAAAAGTCTATTACACGCGACACCATGTGAGTTCATGCTTTTTCTTATTTGTTTTCTGGAGAGAAAACACAAAACTATTTTCATATACTTGTTTTCTAGAGAGAAAACACCAAACATTTTCCTTACTTGTTTTATGGATTGAAAATGTAACACCCCGTAACCGCAGCGGAAACGTACACGGGATGCAACAGACACATCTGATATCAACAGCATTGCTTATAAAGAAAACACCACTACATTAATTTAAACGAATTACATTGTTCCGAGTTTCGTTACCATCTAGGTGTTATCACATAAGTTTTACCGATAGTACATTAACATATTTAAAACAAAATATAGACTCTTAAGCTTCCACAAAATAGCACACATTAGCAAGCACGTATCATTCATTCCAATTTTGGTGTACCTAGAAAGCATGTAAAGAAAACGGGTCAACTACGAATAGTTGGTGAGTTTCACTGATTTAAATAAACATTGACAATTTATTATAATAAATCATATATTAGCGATGTAATTATGCTGAGCCCACAAGTGAAACCTCTGACCATCACACACAACCCCGTGGCATACTCCGCCCACGAACCTGCCCCAAACCGCTATGCCTAACATTACATAGCAAAATAAATATAACACCCAATATAGACATGTGCAACTGGCTGGGAAACATCAGCAAATCCATGCCGGACCAGTTGGGTTTGTCAGACCAATAGTACTATCCACACTCTACCGGCTTTCAGTTAATCACTCGTGTTGCGGGGCCTTACAATGTTAGTAACTCAGACAATTACCATCTTAGTACATTTCCGTACGATTCTCGTACAATAAAACATATATAAATGCACGCAAATCTATGCGTTCAGTATGTACTTAAACATTTTAGTAATAACATGCTTTCCGCCCCGGGAAAATATTCGAAAACAATTCAGGAAAAAGGGGCTCGTGAAACTCACCTTTGTGTGAGCAAGATGTAATACTGTGAACAGCTACCGGCCTGGATCTGTAATACGATCCCTAAGTCGTTACTACACAATTTCTATTAATATAACTTAAATTCGTGTTAACCGGTACGTCTGGGGACACTGCTAACCCAGTACCGTACATGATCCGGGGACCATGTTAACCCCGATACACTTCTCAGGACTTAGATTGTGATATCACTTAGAGTTCTTTAGTCAAAACTACCGTTAATTTGTTTTCTCGTTTTACGTGCCTAGCACGGTTATCCGTCTTTATGTTTTCAAAAAAATGAGTTTGACCACATACGACCCGAAAATAGTTATTATTGATATTTTCATTAAAGTGGTGAAATTAGAGCTCGGTTAGACACCCCGTTGCCCGTTTCCGCCTTTAATACACCGGAAACGGTTAAGTCGGGTAAAATTACCCAAATCATCCGAATTATTTTCGGATGATTTATTTTTACTTGATTAACTTAGTTTCATAAAAATCATCCATTTTTAAGGTTTTCAAACACCAGTCAGCTCGCTTAGGCGAACTTCGCCGGTTTACTCGTTTTAAGCTTTAAAAGTTTGTTTTTAAGTTCCATTTAGCACAAATAAATATCCGTTTAGTCTCGGACCTTGAAATTTTGTACAAACCATATTTTGACAGTAAGGAATTTTATAAAATTTTTCCAGAATTAATTTTTATATCTAAAATTTATTTAACCATTTTTAAACGTCATTTAAACACCAAATATGTCGAAAATACCAAACGACCTTCGAAAAATCCCAAATTTTTCTGGGATGACCCCTGTCATCCAAATTGTTCCCTGTAATTTTTCCAGGACCAAAAACTCATTTTTCATGCCATTTTTACCAAAACCGAGCTAGAAATCCCTAGAACTCGTTTTAACCGAAAAGCCTACTTAGAATTCTCCAATGAACCTGAAATTTTGTGTGTGACTTTTATATGTTATAAAAAGCTTATCTTAAATTTTCCATAATTTTTCATGATGTGTAGCTATTTTTTCACCATTTTTGACCAAAACCGAGCATTAAATTCACCAAATATTCATCCTTTATCCAAAAATTACCAAAAGTTCACAGATCTCATATTTTCATGTGTAGATCATCTCTGTGAAATTTCGTGACCCAACTCTAAGTCTACCACAATCTGTCCAAATCATACAAATCACACGAAAAAAACCGAACTACCTTGTGTTTCTAGCGTTAGATCGCAAAGATCTTGGTTTCTAGCCTTTTCTAGCAACTAGATACAACACCTACAAGCACAACAACACCACACCAAGCAAGTTATACCCACAATCAAGCCATTTCTTTCATGGTTTCGATTAAAACATCAAAACAAAGATTTTGACCGTAAAAATTCGTTTTTGACTCTTTTAACTCCTTTCTTGGACCAAGATCCCTTGTATAACTTGTATACATCACGTGATCATGCTAGAATCGGTTTCATCTCGGGTTTTCACCCATTTTTCATTTGAAACCTCATTTTCTCAAGATTATAGAATCAAAACTAAGAATCAACCATTAAAACCATGTTTTTACCTTATGATTCTTGTTAAAAATCAATGATTTGGATGAAGGTTGAAGTGTGTTGAGAGGGTTTTGGAGTTGGAAGCTTAGAAAAAAGAAAATGTAATGTGTGTGTGTGTGCATAGGACCGATCGGTCCAAGTTAGGGTGTGGGGTGGGACCCACATCTTCATTCTTGGCCACAAACTTGGATTGTGTAATCCGGATAATGTTGTGGATAATCTGGTTCAGTTCGTTTTTCGGTTAAACGTTTAATTCGACTTAAAACGAGGCCAAAACGGTCGTTTTTCGGCTTAAAATTTAAATTTATATAAAACCGATTTAAAATCTTTAAAAAACTTAAACCATGACATTTATTGACTCAACACATCATATTGTCGGTCATTGTGCATCTTTTTCGGCTTGATCGATCGTCTCTTGCTTGGTTTGATGTTAAAGGTTTCGTTTAACGTACCGACGTACTAATAAATCGAAATCATTTTTCTGTGCTATAATTCACTTATCCCGAAGCCTTAATACTTCGTAAACCTTACTAAACATCATATATTTCATCTATGACGTAATCCCCGATTCGTTCGGGTTTCAATAACCGTTCATCGGTTAATCGTAATTCTAATACGACTAACTGTTCATTCGAGTATAATTCGTACTGTGAATCTTATATACTCGTATAAAACACATTATAATTCATATATTCAGTATTGAATAACACGTAAATAGTATATTCCGGCTAGGGTATACCTGAATTTGCCGGAATCGTTACATTCTCCCCCCGTTATAAAAATTTCGTCCTCGAAATTTTACGCGTCAACTACTTCCTTTTGAGGAAATAGGTGGGGGTATTTCTTCCGAAATTCGTCCTTTCGTTCCCAAGTATATTCTGGGCCTCGTTGCGAGTTCCATCTAACTTTGACCAACGAGATCTTATTGTGTCTAAGTTGCTTGATTTTCCCATCCACTATTTCTATGGGTTCCTCTACAATGTTGAGTTTATCACTTATTTGGACACCCTCTAAAGGTAACACCGATGTCTCATCCGACAGACCCCTTTTCAAGTTCGACACGTGAAACACATTGTGAACTGCACTCAGTTCATCAGGCAGTTCTAATCGGTATGCTACAGGACCGATTTTTGCAATAATGTCGAACGGTCCAATGTATCTAGGGGCTAACTTCCCCGCCTTTCCAAATCTGACTACTCCTATCCAAGGTGATACTTTCAAATACACTTTATCACCTTTCTCAAATGATAACGGTTTTTCTACGGGTATTGACATAACTCTTCTGCCGATCCCGTGCGGCCTTCAGATTGTTCTTAATTTCAAGGATTTTGCTGGTCGTTTCCTGAACCAGGTCTGATCTAATAACCTGTGTGTCGCCCACTTCAGTCCAGCAGAGTGGTGATCGGCACTTCCGTCCATATAATGCTTCGTATGGTGCTGCCTTTATACTGCTATGGTAACTGTTATTATAGGAAAATTCAACGAGTGGGAGATGTTGATCCCAATTTCCCTTAAAATCCAGTACGCATACACGAAGCAAATCCTCCAGGGTTTGTATGGTCCTCTCAGACTGACCGTCGGTCTAAGGGTTTTAAGCTGTGCTTAGATTAATACGCGTTCCCAGCGTTTCTTGCACAGCTTGCCAAATTTTGGAGGTGAAATGGCTATCCCGATCGGAGATGATCGAGATGGGTATACCATGACGAGACACAATTTCATTTATATAAATCTGTGCAAGTCTCTCGGTATTATATATATTTCTAATCGGAATAAAATGTGCCGATTTGGTTAATCGATCCACGACTACCCAAATTGCATCATGTCCTCGGGACGTCTTGGGGAGATGTGTCACAAAATCCATCGTGATCTGCTCCCACTTCCATTCAGGAATTTCCGGTTGTAGTAACATTCCCGAAGGTTTCTGGTGCTCCGCCTTAACCCTCGCACACGTCGTACACTTGCCGACGTATGTGGCTATAACCTTTTTCATACCCGGCCACCAGTAGAACTCCTTCACATCCTTGTACATCTTATCCGATCCCGGATGTATGGAATATTTCGATTTATGCGCTTCGTCCATGATTAATTCACGAAGGTCATGGAGGGTCGGGATCCAAATCTGATTTTTGAAATAGAAAATTTCGTCCTCGCGCCGTTCGAAATTCTTCTCATTACCGTAAAGTCCTTCTTTTTCCATTTGTTCCTCTTTCAACGCCTCGCGTTGAGCGACTCGAATCAAATCCGAAAGGTTCGACTAGACTATCATCCCCAACGCTCGCACTCGCAATGGCTTAACCCGATCCTTCCTACTCAAGGCATCGACTACGACGTTAGCTTTGCCGGGGTGATAACGGATGTCACAGTCATAGTCGCTTAATAATTCGACCCATCTTCGTTGCCTCATATTCAGTTCGTTCTGATCGAATATGTGTTGCAAACTTTTATGATCGGTGAAGATGGTGCACTTTGTACCGTAGAGATAATGTCTCCAGATTTTAAGTGTGAAGATAACTGCTCCCAGTTCTAAGTCATGAGTGGTGTAGTTTTTTCTCGTGTACTTTTAACTGACGAGAAGCATAGGCTATAACCTTATTATTTTGCATCAACACACATCCTAACCCTCTCCGGGATGCGTCACAATACACGACAAAAACCATCGTTTCCGTCGGGGAGACTTAAGATCGGCGCTTGGCACAATCTTTGTTTTAGCATTTGAAACGCCGTTTCCTGCTCTTCACCCCATTCATACTTTCGATCCTTTTGAGTCAGAAGGGGTAAAAGTTGGGCGATGCTGGAAAGTTCTCTATAAATCGACGATAGTATCCCGCTAAGCCTAAAAATTGGCGGATTTCCTTTGGCGATTTAGGCGCTTGCCAATTCTTAACTGCTTCAACCTTACTTGGATCAACGTGTATTCCTTGATGGTTTATAACGTGACCAAGGAATTGCACTTCTTGTAACCAGAAGTTACACTTGGAGAATTTTGCATACAACTTCTCCTGATTAAGAAGCTCTAAAATTAATCTTAAGTGTTGCTCGTGCTCTTCTTTACTCTTCGAGTATATCAAAATATCGTCAATAAACACGATGACGAATTTGTCGAGATAGGGTTTACAGACTCGATTCATGCGATCCATGAACACTGCTGGCGCATTTGTTAGCCCGAAAGGCATAACTAAGAATTCGTAATGGCCGTAGCGAGTCCGGAATGCGGTTTTTGGGACATCTTCCTCCTGAATTCTAACCTGATGGTATCCCGATCTACGATCGATTTTTGAGAAATAGCTCGCACCCTGCATCTGGTCAAACAGGTCATCAATTCGAGGAAGAGGGTACCTATTTTTGATTGTTAGCTTGTTCAACTCCCTGTAATCAATGCACATTCTAAGGCTCCCGTCCTTCTTTTTCACGAATAATACAGGTGCACTCCACTGGGAATAACTAGGACGTATAAATCCTTTATCCAACAATTCTTGCAACTGATTGGATAATTCTTGCATCTCGGATGGTGCAAGTCGGTAGGGTGCTTTAGCAACAGGGCCAGCTTGAGGTAATAAATCGATTCTGAATTCGACCTGTCGGGTTGGCGGTAATCCAGGAAGTTCTTCTGGGAAAACTTGTGGAAACTCGCGTACCACCGGGATATCATCCACCCGTTTCTCATCAGAATCGGTGGCCGTCAAGCTTGCTAGATACGCCACGCATCCCTGGCGTATATATTTTAATGCCTTGAGGTGGGATATAAATGGTATCATTGTGCCCGACTTCTCTCCTTGCACTAACACCTCTTCGTCATCCGACACCCGGATCTTGACGATTTTCGTTTCACAGTTTATTTCTACCTTGTTACGTGCTAACCAATCCATTCCCACTATCTCGTCAAAACTACCCAATTCTACCGGTAACAGGTCAATCAGAAGGGATTGATCGTTCAGAATAAAAGGGCAATTCCGAAATATCTGATTAACTATCATGGTTTTTACCGTTAGCTACTTCTACAGTATAAGGTTCTATGGTTTCACTAATCGGAAGGTTTGCTTTTGATAGAAACTTGACAGAGACAAAACTTCTATCGGCGACTGTATGAAATAATACAGAAGCGTAATGATCAGAGACGAGGAATGTACCTGTCACTACGCTGGGGTCCTGGCGTGCTTCGTTCGCCCCCATCACGAATGCTCGGCCTCTCGCCGGATTGGACGACGATGCCTGACCCAAGGTTTGTCTCCCATTTCCTCCCTGGTTCAGTTTCGGACAGTTTCTCTTGAAGTGACCTGTGCTGCCGCATTCAAAGCAAGCAAGGCTGGTGGTCATCATTTGGTTTTCTTGTGGGTTTTGTTGTCAGGCTGGTTGGGTCCTAACTGGCTGCGCACGGATAGGTTGCGGTTGTCGATTCAGATTGTTCAAGTTTGTCTTACATCTCGGTGCGTAGTGCCCTTCCCTGCCACACCGATGGCACACTACCCCCTGCACTCGCCACCATGCTGGTAACCGCATTTTCCACACCTAGGAAACGTCCTTGTCTGCGGTTCCTGCCTTCCGCCTGAACTAGTCATGGCGTAGTTCTGGGCAGCGGGCCGAGCACGTTTATTTTGTTGCCTCTCCTGGATCCTATTGTCATACGTGCCTCGCTTTCCCCCCAGCGGACTCTCCGGCCACCTTCAGTGACCCACTCCTCACGAAATCGTACGTGACGATACCAGCTTGCGGTCACCACACCCTCAAAACGTCTTGTGTCCCCCAGAGTTGACTATACTCCTTACTATTGGAGTTAGTCCCCCATATATAACGCTCAATCCTCTTTGACTCTGGGGTGACCAACCATGGTACCAATCGTGACAACTCATTAAATCGGTTCGTATAACCCAAGTGGTCTGCCCCCTGCATCTCCAGGTTCCACAATTCGTTTTCTAATTTCTGCAGTTCATTTTTCGGGCAGAAATGTTCCAGTACAAGGGCTTTAAGTTCTGCCCAGGTCATGCGGTTTGTCGCTGCCTGACCGTGAGTTTGCACTATTGTGTTCCACCATGACAAGGCATGGTCCCGTGAACGTGCAGGTAGCATACTTAACAATGTACTCCTCAGGGGCCAGTTACTGATGTTCACAACCGACTCTATTTTCCCAATCCACTTAACCAACCCATTGGGTCCCTCAGACCCGCTAAATTCTAGGGGCTTGCACAACATAGAATCTTTAATTGAACATCCCCTTGTTGCAGGAGTCGGTTCAGTGCGGTTCGTTTCTACACTGGGTATAGGGCCAGTGCTATCTGTAACGACCACCCTAGGCGGCGTGTCATTACTAGGAATCGGGTTACCAATTCGGTGGAGGATTAACATTTTGTTCCCCAACATTATTGGTGGTCGTTTGATTGCTCGCAGGGTCTGGATTGGTCCGTATTGTTAATACTGGCGGCGATGCGCGATACTATATCCAGAATCGCCGCCTCTAACTGTCGAGCAATCAGACGACTCACATCCACTTCTGACAATTGAGCCGACCGTTTTGGTGCCATTCTACACAACATTAAGAAAAATACATATAATTAATAAGAATTCCAATCTCAATACGCAACACATATTCCATTCATTAATAAACATTAGTACATTTTACATACACACCAGTACATAGATTAAGTTTTCCATACATCAGTCCTACATCGGCATCATTTCGACATAACCCGCTATGGGTCCGTGCTTGAATGATACATCAAGAGTATCTACAATGACATCCCCAAAATCGACCCCTTATGGGCTAGTGGCTGTACTATAACTACCCGAGATTCACTCTATGTTAGCATCGCCACTAACTGCTTACACAGAGTATCAAACAGCGGACCCCTGACTACTCCCACCCTAACATAACTAAACATGGTGGTATATCAACCACACCAACACTGTCACCATCACCACTAACACTGCCATCAGACCCCGGATCCGTGTTTCCATCCGGTCAAATCATCCACTGGGAGTATGCGTCCTCCTTCCTCAGCTGAGCGATCGCATACTGGTTGTCCAGTATGCAGTCCGTCAAGTGATTCCTCCTCTGGATACTCACCGTCAAGGCGGTGGTGTGCTCATTCATCTGCTCGGTGAGCACTCGGAGCCATGCAGCCTCGGTAGAGGGACGCTCATCCCTCACCGGCCTAGGGGTACCCCACACGGGTGGAGGCACAGGCTCGGGCTGGGGGCGGGAGGACTCGCCCCTGTGGTAAGTGGGTCTGGGTGGGGTAAGGGTGACCTGTGGTGCGGGTGGGGTGGGGGATCTGGCAACCCTAGTCGAGATGGACAGGCTAGCACTCCTACGGCTAGTCTCACTAGGTTCAGTGCTTGATGCTAAGCGTAAGCTCCTAGAGTCCCCGGATCTGGTCTCCTCCGGGTCCTCTCCCACTGATAGACTTGGTGTTCTCGACATCCTTACCCGTACACTAGTTAACAAACATATAGTTCCTCCCATAATGTAACCCATAGTTAAGTTAATATACACACATTTATACAACCTGGTCACATAAAAATATTATCATATACTTACACATATGTTGCCGATTTTACCTATTAATGTTCCCCGTGACTTCCCCTGAATTCCCTCGTGCGGACAAGTCTGTTATTATGTTCCGGACCATAATAACTCACTTGTCCATCCAAGTTCATCCAGATCTCGTCACTATAAATTATTAGTTGATATTCAGATCCTATAATACTTGAGCTACTGGTTATATTTTAGGTATCTTTTAAAGACATCCTAATTCTTTATAACCAATGGCTCTGATACCAAGTTCTGTAACACCCCGTAACCGCAGCGGAAACGTACACGGGATGCAACAGACACATCTGATATCAACAGCATTGCTTATAAAGAAAACACCACTACATTAATTTAAACGAATTACAATTGTTCCGAGTTTCGTTACCATCTAGGTGTTATCACATAAGTTTTTACCGATAGTACATTAACATATTTAAAACAAAATATAGGACTCTTAAGCTTCCACAAAATAGCACACATCAGCAAGCACGTATCATTCATTCCAATTTTGGTGTACCTAGAAAGCATGTAAAGAAAACGGGTCAACTACGAATAGTTGGTGAGTTTCACTGATTTAAATAAACATTGACATTTTATTATAATAAATCATATATTAGCGATGTAATTATGCTGAGCCCACAAGTGAAACCTCTGACCATCACACACAACCCCGTGGCATACTCCGCTCACGAAACCTGCCCCAAACCGCTATGCCTAACATTACATAGCAAAATAAATATAACACCCAATATAGACATGTGCAACTGGCTGGGAAACATCAGCAAATCCATGCCGGACCAGTTGGGTTTGTCAGACCAATAGTACTATCCACACTCTACCGGCTTTCAGTTAATCACTCGTGTTGCGGGGCCTTACAATGTTAGTAACTCAGACAATTACCATCTTAGTACATTTTCGTACGATTCCCGTACAATAAAAACATATATAAATGCACGCAAATCTATGCGTTCAGTATGTACTTAAACATTTTAGTAACAACATGCTTTCCGCCCCGGGAAAATATTCGAAAACAATTCAGGAAAAAAGGGGCTCGTGAAACTCACCTTTGTGTGAGCAAGATGTAATACTGTGAACAGCTACCGGCCTGGATCTGTAATACGATCCCTAAGTCGTTACTACACAATTTCTATTAATATAACTTAAATTCGTGTTAACCGGTACGTCTGGGGGACACTGCTAACCCAGTACCGTACACGATCCGGGGACCATGTTAACCTCGATACACTTCTCAGGACTTAGATTGTGATATCACTTAGAGTTCTTTAGTCAAAACTACCGTTAATTTATTTTCTCGTTTTACGTGCCTAGCACGGTTATCCGTCTTTATGTTTTCAAAAAAATGAGTTTGACCACATACGACCCGAAAATAGTTATTATTGATATTTTCATTAAAGTGGTGAAATTAGAGCTCGGTTAGACACCCCGTTTGCCCGTTTCCGCCTTTAATACACCGGAAACGGTTAAGTCGGGTAAAATTACCCAAAATCATCCGAATTATTTTCGGATGATTTATTTTTACTTGATTAACTTAGTTTCATAAAAATCATCCATTTTTAAGGTTTTCAAACACCAGTCAGCTCGCTTAGGTGAACTTCGCCGGTTTTACTCGTTTTAAGCTTTAAAAGTTTGTTTTTTAAGTTCCATTTAGCACAAATAAATATCCGTTTAGTCTCGGACCTTGAAATTTTGTACAAACCATATTTTGACAGTAAGGAATTTTTATAAAATTTTTCCAGAATTAATTTTTATATCTAAAATTTATTTAACCATTTTTAAACGTCATTTAAACACCAAATATGTCGAAAATACCAAACGACCTTCGAAAAATCCCAAATTTTTCTGGGATGACCCCTGTCACCCAAATAGTTCCCTGTAATTTTTCCAGAACCAAAAACTCATTTTTCATGCCATTTTTTACCAAAACCGAGCTAGAAATCCCTAGAACTCGTTTTACCGAAAAGCCTACTTAGACTTCTCCAATGAACCTGAAATTTTTTGTGTGACTTTTATATGTTATAAAAAAGCTTATCTTAAATTTTCCAGAATTTTTCATGATGTGTAGCTATTTTTTCACCATTTTTGACCAAAAACCGAGCATTAAATTCACCAAATATTCATCCTTTATCCAAAAATTACCAAAAGTTCACAGATCTCATATATTCATGTGTAGATCATCTCTGTGAAATTTCGTGACCCAACTCTAAGTCTACCACAATCTGTCCAAATCATACAAATCACACGAAAAAAAACCGAACTACCTTGTGTTTCTAGCGTTAGATCGCAAAGATCTTGGTTTCTAGCCTTTGCTAGCAACTAGATACAACACCTACAAGCACAACAACACCACACCAAGCAAGTTATACCCACAATCAAGCCATTTCTTTCATGGTTTCGATTAAAACATCAAAACAAAGATTTTGACCGTAAAAAATTCGTTTTTGACTCTTTTAACTCCTTTCTTGGACCAAGATCCCTTGTATAACTTGTATACATCACTTGATCATGCTAGAATCGGTTTCATCTCGGGTTTTCACCCATTTTTCATTTGAAACCTCATTTTCTCAAAAATTATAGAATCAAAAACTAAGAATCAACCATTAAAACCATGTTTTTTACCTTATGATTCTTGTTAAAAATCAATGATTTGGATGAAGGTTGAAGTGTGTTGAGAGGGTTTTTGGAGTTGGAAGCTTAGAAAAAAGAAAATGTAATGTGTGTGTGTGTGCATAGGACCGATCGGTCCAAGTTAGGGTGTGGGGTGGGACCCACATCTTCATTCTTGGCCACAAACTTGGATTGTGTAATCCGGATAATGTTGTGGATATTCTGGTTCAGTTCGTTTTTCGGTTAAACGTTTAATTCGGCTTAAAACAAGGCCAAAACGGTCGTTTTTCGGCTTAAAATTTAAATTTATATAAAAACCGATTTAAAATCTTTAAAAAACTTAAACCATGACATTTATTGACTCAACACATCATATTGTCGGTCATTGTGCATCTTTTTCGGCTTGATCGATCGTCTCTTGCTTGGTTTGATATTAAAGGTTTCGTTTAACGTACCGACGTACTAATAAATCGAAAATCCTTTTTCTGTGCTATAATTCACTTATCCCGAAGCCTTAATACTTCGTAAAACCTTACTAAACATCATATATTTTCATCTATAAACGTAATCCCCGATTCGTTTCGGGTTTCAATAACCGTTCATCGGTTAATCGTAATTCTAATACGACTAACTGTTCATTCGAGTATAATTCGTACTGTGAATCTTATATACTCGTATAAACACATTATAATTCATATATTCAGTATTGAATAACACGTAAATAGTATATTCCGGCTAGGTATACCTGAATTTGCCGGAATCGTTACAGAAAAACACTAAACTATTTTCGTATACATGTTTTTCTGGATTGAAAACACAATACATTTGCCCATACTTGTTTTCGGGGAGAAAACATGGATTATACTTACATACTGGTTTTCTGGAGGAAAATGCAACGACTTTTTTTGGATTTATGTATTTTTTCTTATATATCACAAGTTTTATAATAGATGCCCTTATATCATTTAAAGTCCTTACGTTACCTTGAACTGATAGGATGGGATCGCGGGGTTATATGGAGTAGTACTACTGGGTTTGACAAACCCCACCCGGGCTAGTCGCGCTAGCACACCTATGATGTCGTAATACGGGTGTTATATTTACCTAACTTTTATACGCCTGTGTTTTGTGATGGACCTGGTAAGAAAGCATACATACAGTCAGCTTCGGTTCAAATGTCTAGCAGCTTGTAAATGGGTTAGCTAGCCTAGTATATTTGAAAAAGTGCTAAATCTACTTATACACACACTACCTATGCTAAGGATACTATCTATACTGTATATATTACTTTTTACTACAACTTATAAACTCACCAACCTTGTGTTGACCCTTGAGTATTTTATATTTGTCTAGGTTGCTAAATGTGCTAAGGAGCAGGTTGCATTGCGTATGTCAGGTCGCATGAACTTGTATTTCGCATTGTTTACATTTGATGGATTGTGGATGTTTTGAGCACGCGATTTGTTATTTTAAAACCATTTACTTTACGCTTCCGCAAAACTTTAAACTATTTGGTTTGTTTGTTTTTGGTATTCTCATGTTTGAACGAGACTTAAATAATGTTTTAAATATTTTGAATTGGATGTTTGGTATAACAAATGAGCAAGATCCTGGTATGTCACACGCCTCGTGGTAAAACTCTGTTAGTCGAAATTTGAGGGTGTGACATGCCATCTGGTCATTCCAAGAGAACTCCTGACCACCAATCCCTGATCACTCTCTGTAAGTCCCGGTTTCATCGTTGATAGATACGAGATATGCACGAAGTCTAGGAGTGCGGAATCCTCCTAGACTCGTTTATGGTGTTGGAGACGAAGAACACGATTATACACAAACATACACACAAATGGGATAAACAGATCTGCATATCGCTTTTATATATAAATCAAAAATACATTACATACCGAAAGAGAAAATATATTATGGCCGACCCGAGGTGAGTTCTACCTCGGGTCTGCCCACGAGACTTCACCTATCTGTTTTTCTCTAAACAACTTAACTGCTCTACCTCACTCTTTCTATTTTGTTCAATAATACCTTAAACCTAAACATGACACACATATATATGGATAAAACATCATCGCGGGCTTGGGCTTGGGCCTCAAGGTGAATTTGTCCTAACTTCACCAATAGGTGAAGTTGTTCTAACTTCACTTATGGCGAAGTTGGCTCCCTCCACAACTTCGCCCCAGCTGGTCGGAATTGCATAGCGACGGCCACAAAATGCACCAACACTCTCATTTGTACCGGCTGCATTTTCTCCTCTAGCACTACTCACTGGAACTAATGTCCTTTCCTTGTTTCCCTCTATGGCAGGATTCGTGCATTCACGGGTGAAGTGAGGGATTCGCGATGATTGCACGATTGATTTGAGCTATTGAGTATGCGATTTGGTGTTGTATTGAGTGAATATTCAGGATTTGAGTTTGGTTGTTTGTGTTCTAGTTTTCCAGAAATCTAGAAAATGGTGATGAAGATTTGAAGGTCTTCATCACCTGTTGAAGACTACAGTACCCTTCTGTGTAATATTTGTCACACCCCGACCAAATGGCGACGGAACATGCCGGGGTGCAACGTGATTGGACAAATACACAAGACACTATTTAAAGTGACAATATTTAATTAGCTCATTTATTTCATAAATCGATAATCAACACATCTCGTTCACACAAACAATTTGAATACAAGTAACAATTATATTGCTCATTTTACTAATACCCTAATGGTCTTGGAAACGTTTTTATGTCAAGTTCTCGAGTCAACAAAATTCAAAACTATAACATTTCATAAAATAAAGCTTGTCAACACAAAGGTTGGTGAACAATTCATAAGATTGAGCATATAAGTATATAGTAATAAAAAGTCACAAAACTTGTATACGAAACGATAAATAAAAGCAACAATATGGATAATATGAGATCGCTAACACATTAGCGACACCAGCCATAAAAGAATACCAAGATGGTTCAGGATTTTTATATGAGGTCGTTAATAAGAATACATTAACGGCACCGTCTATAAATAGATTTGGATTTCATGAGGTCGTTAATAAGAATACATTAATGGCACAGTGCTATAAGAGAATACCAAATAGTTCACGAATTTATGAATCAACCCTTTCAAAAGCGATAAACACATAAGCATATAAACATGTAAGCATAGAACACCAAATCGAACAATTATTTAAGTAAAGTTTACAATCACGTTTGTGGGTTTAAGATTCAAGTAAATAAAGCATTTAGTTTGATAAGTATGAAATGTCACCCCAAAACAAAAGATTGAAAAAGGGGTATGAAAGTTACTCACCTCGATTGACGAATCGAAAACTAATAAATGATTGACATATAGAAAGCTTTTTGAACGAAACGAAACAAATCCGACTTGAAAGCTAATTGAAAAAGAATAAATAATATATTAATGAACGTGAACTTTAGTTGAAATTACATTGAAACATTGAACGAGAAGGTTTCGGTTGTTAGTCGGGTTACCGGTTAATTTGTTAACGATTAGGGACTCGTACTTAATTGATAATTTAAAATAAAAATAAGATTATTTTATTGGGCTTTTAAATAAATAAACCAATATTAAATAGAAACAAGACGGTTTTAATTCAAGAGTTCGGTTTTATAAAAATGAATAGATAATAAAGCTTATAATGATGTTATTAATGATAAAGATAGTAACGATAATAATGACTTTAAAAATTAGGTTATATATAGAGA